>NC_090653.1:289748539-289943539 GCF_040937935.1 Hyperolius riggenbachi
CAATTAAGAAGCATGTTTCTTCCAGAGTAAAATGAGCCATAAATTACTTTTCTCCTATGTTGCTGTCACTTTCAGTAGGTAGTAGAAATCTGACAGAACCGACAAGTTTTGGATTAGCCCATCTCCTGATGGGGGGGGGGGGGGGGTTCACAGGGATTTCTTTATTTTCAAAATGCACTTAGTGAATGGCAGTTGCTCCGTCCAACTGCCAAAAATAGTGTGCAGCAAGCAGGGAGGCTGGCAGCATCTTTGTATAAAGATTTTTCAGGGAGTGTCTTTATAAAGAATAAAGGCCATGCTGAGAATCCCCCATGGAGAGATAGACTAGCCCAAAACCTGTCAGTAATGTCAGATTTCTACTTCTTACTGTAAGTGACAGCAACATAGGAGAAAAGTAATTTATGGCTCATTTTACTCAGGAAGAAAATTACTTCTTTGTATGTGTTTTTAAATTTTAAGATTTTTGCGACAGTTCCTCTTTAAAGAGAGCCTGAGATGGGCTCAACCCCCCCCCCCAAAAAGTAGGCTATCTGATCCGAGGGGCTTAGCGGATCAGGTAGATTCATAAACCGCCGCTCCCGTGGGCTGCAATGGCCCACTTTCACTTTGGTGACCTCTGGGTCACGATGCTGCAAGGACAGATTGTTTGTGTCTCGATCGCAGGGTGCGGAGGGGGCGTGGCCAGCTCTGGAAGCCCTGCAGGAACGCCCCTGATGGGCATTTTGAACAGGGAATTCCTCTCCCTTGTGTATGCCTCTGAGATAGCGACAAATATTGTGGCTAATCTCGGGGCTAATCTGCTCACCTCTGGTTTGCTTTAAAGCCAACCTGAAGCGACCTAAAACAAGTTAAAGGACCTCTGTCGCGAAAATTGTAAAATTTAAAATGTAAACTCATACAAATAAGGGCCCGTTTCCACTATCGCGAATCCGCATGCGTTATCCGCATGCGGATTCGCATAACCAATACAAGTGGATGGCCCTGTTTCCACTTGTCAGTCTTCTTCAGCGTTTTTCTGTGCAGGATTTTTCTGCACGGCAGAGTCCGCAGAATTCGCCTGCGTGTGGAATGCAGGCGAATCGCAGACAATGTATTTAATAGGGAAATCGCATGTGGTTTTTGCATGCGGTTTTTCCCGCGATTTCGCAGAGAAACTAATGTAAATTTACACAGGCAGTGTCATGGTTTAAAATCGCATATACCCTGCCTATGCGAAATCGCGGCAAAAACCGCATGCGGCATCGCACCCGCATGCGATTTCGTCAGAGGTGATATGCGGCGATTCCGCACCGCAATAGTGGAAACGAGCCCTAAGAAGTAAGTTTCTTCCAGAGTAAAATGAGCCATAAATTACTTCTCTCCTATGTTGCTGTCACTTGCAGTAGTTAGAAATCTGACATTACCGACAGGTTTTGGGCTAGTCCATCGCTCCATGGGGGATTCTCAGCATGACCTTTATTCTTTATAAAGACCCTCCCTGAAAAAGATGTTATGCAAAGATACTGGCCAGCCTCACTGCACACTTTTTTGGCAGTTGGACGGAGCAACTGCTATTCACTAAGTGCTTTTGAAAATAACCCCCCCATGTGGAGATAGGCTAGTCCAAAACCTGTCAGATTTCTACTAGCAACTGTAAGGCCTCATTTATACTTATAATCGAAAATGCAAGCGTTTTGTGTTTTTGTGTGCTTTTTCTTCCCCCTCCCGGCGCTCCACTGCTCGCGACATTTTTCTAAGCGCTTTTCCAGAGCGGTTTTGTAAATTCACTCTCTGACGCAAGTCAGGAAGTGAACTCTTTGACCTGGAAAATAATAAATACAATGTATTTATTCTTAAAAATGCGAACACAATCGCTGCACAAAGGGATTTTGTGAGTGTTTGCGTTTCCCTATTCCTTCCATTACAGCAAAACTGCCTCAAAAATGATACAGGCAGCGCTATGCTGAGCGGATCGGAAACGAACCGCTCAGCTGTGAACTCTCTCATAGGGAATCATTGCACAAGCGTTTTGTGGACGATTTTTGAAAAATCGCCTGCGCTTGGAAAAAAGGCCGAAAACGTCCCTAGTGTGAATGCGCTAGTGTGGGAGAAAAGTAATTTATGGCTCAGAAGAAATGTACTTCTTAAGGTGGCCACACACGATACAATAAAATGATCCAATTTTACAGCAATTCGATAAAAACTATCGTATCTCCCGAAAAAAAAAATCGAAGGCTTTTTTTTTTTTTTTTTTTTCATTCGACTGAAAAATCCGATCAGCTTTTCAGTTTTCTTCGATTTTTTTATCGATCCGGAATGCCAGATATTTCTCTTCAATCTTTCTAAAGATTGTATAGTGTGTGGTAGATTGCCAATTTATTAATATACACACCCTAGCAATTTTCTCAGTTTCCAATCATTTTTATCATAATTGGGGAAAAAATTGGTCATATTTTTGAAATGTTACAATCAGTCAGAAAAATTGATTGCAATTCCTAAATTGAACAGATATTTAAAAAATTGTATGGTATGTGGCCACCTTTATATGTATATTTTTTTATATATATATATATATATATATATATATATTTAAAATTGTATGATTTTGGCGACAGAGAACCTTTAAATACTCACCTATGAAAAAGGAAGGCTCAGAATCCCATAGAACTTTCTGGGTCCTCTGTACGTCTCTCTGTCCCCCTTTCAAAGTTTGCGCACTCAGGAGTCCTTAAAACATCCTCTTCTGAGCACTGCAGGACACGAGGACGGGCGCATCCATACTGTGTGCATGAGCGTGGACCTGTCCGCAACATGGAGATCCGCTCGTCTTCAGAAGCACTTGGGGGTGTGAGTACTTCTGAAGGTTGTCCGAGGAGGGCTGAGGACGTTAACAGACCTGCAGGTAAAATAATTTCACTGAGTGGGGGAAGCTGGGGAACAGAGGCGGAAAGAGAGGACT
This sequence comes from Hyperolius riggenbachi, assembly GCF_040937935.1. Taxonomy (NCBI): domain Eukaryota; kingdom Metazoa; phylum Chordata; class Amphibia; order Anura; family Hyperoliidae; genus Hyperolius; species Hyperolius riggenbachi. The sequence goes on from NC_090653.1 coordinate 289,751,478, forward strand.
AGGAAACCGGAGCGTAACTACAATACATGGTGCCTCCCAGCGAAACCTTGATGGGGCCCCTCCAATCTTCACACCCCTTCCATTGGTACCCTTCAGGGCCTTGGGGCCCATCTCACAAGGGTCACAAAACTAGTGTGGCTATCCTGATCTTCACACCCAAAACAAGTGTAGCCACACATCACCTGATCTGACGTATAATCCCCTGTTTTGGAGGAAGGGAGGTTAGTAGTAGAGAGAGGAGCTGCAGGAATGAGAGAGAAGGGGAGGAGCAGGGGTGACTGACGCTGATCGAACAAGGAGGGGCTGCAGGAATGAGAGAGAAGGGGAGGAGCAGGGGTGACTGACGCTGATCGAACAAGGAGGGGCTGCAGGAATGAGAGAGAAGGGGAGGAGCAGGGGTGACTGACACTGATGGGAGGGGCTGCAGGAATGAGAGAGAGTAGGGGAGGAGCAGGGGTGACTGATGCAGATAGAACAAGGAGGGGCTGCAGGAATGAGAGGGAAGGGGAGGAGCAGGGGTGACTGACACTTATAGAACAAGGAAGGGCTGCACTAATGAGAGAGAAGGGGAGGAGGAGGGGTGACTGACGCAGATAGAACAAGGAGGGGCTACAGGAATGAGAGGGAAGGGGAGGAGCAGGGGTGACTGACACTTATAGAACAAGGAGGAGCTGCAGGAATGAGAGAGAAGAGGAGGAGCAGGGGTGACTGACGCTGATAGAACAAGGAGGAGCTGCACTAATGAAAGAGAAGGGGAGGAGGAGGGGTGACTGACGCAGATAGAACAAGGAGGAACCCCAGGAATGAGAGAGAAGGGGAGGAGCAGGGGTGACTGACGCAGATAGAACAAGGAGGAACCCCAGGAATGAGAGAGAAGGGGAGGAGCAGGGGTGACTGACGCTGCTAGAACAAGGAGGAGCCACAGGACAGAGAGAAGGGGAGGAGCAGGGGTGACTGATGCTGATAGAACAAGGAGGGGCTGCAGGAATGAGAGAGAAGGGGAGGAGCAGGGGTGACTGACACTGATAGAAGGAGGGGCTGCAGGAATATGAGGGAAGGAGAGGGGCAGGGGAGACTGACGCTGATAGAACAAGGAGGGGCTGCAGGAATGAGAGGGAAGGGGAGGAGCAGGGGTGACTGACGCAGATAGAACAAGGAGGAACCCCAGGAATGAGAGAAGGGGATGAGCAGGGGTGACTGACACTGATAGAACAAGGAGGGGCTGCAGGAATGAGAGAGAAGGGGAGGAGCAGGAGTGACTGACACTGATAGAACGAGGGGCCGCATGAATGAGAGGGAAGGGGAGGAGCAGGGGTGACTGACCCTGATAGAATAAGGAGAGGCCACAGGAATGAGAGAGAAGGGGAGGAGCAGGGGTGACTGACACTGATAGAACAAGGAGGGGCTGCAGGATGAGAGGGAAGGGGAGGAGCAGGGGTGACTGACGCTGATAAAACAAGGAGGGGCTGCAGGAATGAGAGAGAAGGGGAGGAGCAGGGGTGACACTGATAGGAGGGGCTGCAGGAATGAGAGGGAAGGGGAGGAGCACGGGTGACACTGATAGGAGGGGCTGCAGGAATGAGAGGGAAGGGGAGGAGGAGGGGTGACTGACGCTGATAGAACAAGGAGGGGCTGCAGGATGAGAGGGAAGGGGAGGAGCAGGGGTGACTGACGCTGATAAAACAAGGAGGGGCTGCAGGAATGAGAGAGAAGGGGAGGAGCAGGGGTGACACTGATAGGAGGGGCTGCAGGAATGAGAGGGAAGGGGAGGAGCACGGGTGACACTGATAGGAGGGGCTGCAGGAATGAGAGGGAAGGGGAGGAGGAGGGGTGACTGACGCTGATAGAACAAGGAGGGGCGGCAGGAATGAGAGAGAAGGGGAGGAGCAGAGGTGGCTGACGCTGATAAGATGGGCCACAGGAATGAGAACAGGGGAGGAGCAGAGGTGACTGTCACTGATCTAAGAAATAAATGCTGCATATAAAACACTTTGCAGGTAGGCCACGGCTATTGTAAAAGCTTTGAAAGGAACGTTTATTTTCTCTTTGGCCGGAGTTGCCACCTAATCGCGCCCTTGAGAATTCGTCGGGAACAGACACAAAGGCCATGAAACTTTTTATTTATTCCTCTGAAGGCGGTCAAAAACCGTTTATCCGATCGGCGGCGATAACTGGAGATGGCTGCTACTTTCTAGAGAGGTGTCTGAAAGCTGAGCCCCTCCATCGATTTGGGGATCTCAGGTTCCTAAAAGTGGAAAAAAAATAGAAAGCCACCCCTCTCGAATCTCCTCAATATCTTAATGGCGTCATTAGCGGCGTTACCTGCCGGTGATGGCTCGCAGCTGCCGGGGGATTTAGATGCCGTAACAGATACCGTGAAGGATTAGACTTGTGTAAATGTAATTTAAGACCTCCCGCGGCTCTGGTTTCCTTTGTTTGCCAGGAAATTGTGTACACTGCGAGAGAAACAAAGGTATCGTCTGCGGATCAGCGCTACTGCACGCCGCGGAATAAACATTGATCGCAGATAGCGGACTGCGCTGGCTCCTCCGGCCTGCTTCTTCCACCGCAGATAAAGTCTATAGACAGGACATCCCGATTGCGGTTGGCAAACATAGCTGTCCCCATCATCTGCCCTCCAGACTTCTGAGAAGTCTTCAGGTAGACGTTCCAGGTAAATAACTAGCTGGTTGTAAAAACCATCGCCAGTTCCATGGTAATCTGATCAGTTTGGATGGGGGTCAATGCACTATATTGAAGTTTTAAATCTTAAGGTGTCCATACATCTGGTAATAATGGGCAGATTCGACCAAGAGACAAATCTCTAGTCGAATTTGATTAGAGAGAGGTCTGTCAGCTGCCCATAAACCGTAGTTCAATTCCTGATCAATCTCGTGCTAAAATCGATCTGAAATTGGCCGCGCAGGTCCATTGTCCTGCAACAAAATGATCCCTTTGGTCAGTTTTCTACAAGGTCCTCTTCATTGCCCCCTTCAGCTGGTCTAGCAGGCTAGCAGAATACTGTCCTGTGATACTAGAGCCCTGAGGTAGGTTCTCCATGTACAGAATATCGTCTTTGTCCCAGAAATGGATGCAATTACTTTTTTGGCCTATTTTGTGAGTGTGGAACATGTTTGGCCGCGATGACTCACTGTGGCGCGATTCCTTTGGCTGTTCCTTGGTTTAAGGATCCTAGATGTGGAGCCAGGTTTCATCCCTTGTCACTAACTTGGCCAAAAAAATCCCAAGGACCTTCAAAATGGGCCAAAACGCCTTTGGATGCTCCAACTTGTTCTTCCTTCTGATTACGTTTTAAACATTTCGGCACCAATTCACCGAAAGCTTGCCCATGTCTAGGATAGTTGTGATCACAAACCCAACACGCTCCTGTGAGAGGTCCAGTATCTGGGCTATCCTTGCTGTAGATATTCTCCAATCCTTATAGACGATCGCAGGTTGCCGGGTCAGTTGAGGTTGGAGGGCACCTGCTGTGTGGCTCATATTCAGTGAAGAAATGTCCAGTCTTGAATAGAGATACCCAGGTTTTGGCAGTGCTGTAGGAAGGACACCTTTTCCCCAGTGTTGGTGACATCTCAGTGTGAATGTCCATTGCTGACTTTCCCTGGAGAAACAAAAACTTCACAAAGGCCCATAACGCCAACGACGGGAAACTTGCTTGTGCCTCTGCCACCTCAGCTTCTCACTAAAAGAAAAAAATTGTTTCGAAGGACCACCTCTGCAGAATAAAGTGAGCAGTTAAAATCTGACAGAACAGGTTTTGGACTAGTTTTTCTCCTCATGGGGGATTTCCTGGGTTTTCTTTTTCAAAAGCACTTCCTGAACGGAAGTTTAACTGCCAAAAAATAGTAAGATACAGCAGCCTCCCTGCTCTCTTGAACACTATTTTGGCAGTTTGACTTACCAATTTCCATTCAGAAAGTGCTTTTGAAAACCAAGAAAACCCTGAGAATCCTCCATGAGGAGTGAGACTAGTCCTAAACCTGCTTGTTCTGTCAGATTTTAACTGCCTTTTTTTGTGATAGTGGTCTTTGAAGAATCGCAAACGCCTTACATTTGCACAGTTACACACTAAGATGTTAGGCTGTCAAACAACCCCATACTTTTTTTTTCTATTTCATCTGGAAGGGGGCAAAGCCAGGAACTTATCACCGACGCAGCGGCGCGCATTCGCAGAAGCGTATTTTTACAATATGCTTTCATGCACTTGCGCATACCCCGAAGGCATCACCTCCTGCCTGGCCCAATGCCAGATGGGGAATACCGCGTAGTAATGTGGCATTCCTCGAAGGTCTGTTTTTAGTTTGCAGTGTGAAACCAGCTTGAGCATATAGGCTTTTGGTCTACCAAAGAACAGACTGGAACCCTGCCGGTCTCTACTGACCTCTCCTCCCGCTCCTGTTACCGCCCCCTCTTTGCCTACTGACCTCTGCTCCCAGTCTCATCCATCTCTCCTCTCACTTTTCTAATACTGCCCCTCTCTGCCAATCCCTACTGACCTCTGCTGCAGTCTCATCCACCTCCCCTCCCGCTCCTCTGATGCTGCCCCTCTCTGCCAATCCCTACTGACCTCTGCTGCAGTCTCATCCACCTCCCCTCCCGCTCCTCTGATGCTGCACCTCTCTGCCAATCCCTACTGACCTCTGCTGCAGTCTCATCCACCTCTCCTCCCGCTCCTCTGATGCTGCACCTCTCCACCAATCCCTACTGACCTCTGCTGCAGTCTCCTCCACCTCTCCTCCCGCTCCTCTGATGCTGCCCCTCTCTGCCAATCCCTACTGACCTCTGCTGCAGTCTCATCCACCTCTCCTCCCACTCCTCTGATGCTGCCCCTCTCTGCCAATCCCTACTGACCTCTGCTGCAGTCTCATCCACCTCCCCTCCCGCTCCTCTGATGCTGCACCTCTGCCAATCCCTACTGACCTCTGCTGCAGTCTCACGCACCTCTCCTCCCGCTCCTCTGATGCTGCTCCTCTCTGCCAATCCCTACTGACCTCTGCTGCCCATCTCATCCACCTCTCCTCCCACTCTTCTGATGCAGCCTCTCTCTGCCAATCCCTACTGACCTCTGCTGCAGTCTCATCCACCTCTCCTCCCGCTCCTCTGATGCTGCCCCTCTCTGCCAATCCCTATTGACCTCTGCTGCCAGTCTCATACACCTCTCCTCCCGCTCCTCTGATGCTGCACCTCTCCACCAATCCCTACTGACCTCTGCTGCAGTCTCATCCACCTCTCCTCCCGCTCCTCTGATGCTGCCCCTCTCTGCCAATCCCTACTGACCTCTGCTGCAGTCTCGCGCACCTCTCCTCCCGCTCCTCTGATGCTTCCCCTCTCTGCCAATCACTACTGACCTCTGCTGCCTGTCTCATCCACCTCACCTCCCACTCCTCTGATGCTGCTCCTCTCTGCCAATCCCTACTGACCTGTGCTGCCCGTCTCATCCACCTCTCCTCTTATGCTGCCCCTCTCTGCCAATCCCTACTGACCTCTGCTGCCCGTCTCATCCACCTCTCCTCCCGCTCCTCTGATGCTGCCCCTCTCCACCAATCCCTACTGATCTCTGCTGCCAGTCTCATCCACCTTTCCTCCCGCTCCTCTGATGCTGCCCCTCTCTGCCAATCCCTACTGACCTCTGCTGCCCGACTCATCCACCTCTCCTTCCGCTCCTCTGATGCTACCCCTCTCTGCCAATCCCTACTGACCTCTGCTGCCAGTTTCATCCGTCTCTCCTCCCGCTCCTCTGATGCTGCCCCTCTCTGCCAATCCCTACTGACCTCTGCTGCCCGTCTCATTCATCTCTCCTCCCGCTCCTCTGATGCTGCCCCTCTCCACCAATCCCTACTGACCTCTGCTGCCAATCTCATCCACCTCTCCTCCCGCTCCTCTGATGCTGCCCCTCTCTGCCAATCCCTACTGACCTCTGCTGCCAGTCTCATACACCTCTCCTCCCGCTCCTCTGATGCTGCCCCTCTCTGCCAATCCCTACTGACCTCCGCTGCCAGTCTCATCCGTCGCTCCTCCCGCTCCTCTGATGCTGCCCCTCTCTGCCTACTGACCTCTGCTCCCAGTCTCACCCACCTCTCATCCCTCTCCTTTGATGCTGCCCCTCTCTGCCAATCCCTACTGACCTCTGCTGCCCGTCTCATTCATCTCTCCTCCCGCTCCTCTGATGCTGCCCCTCTCTGCCAATCACTATTGACCTCTGCTGCCCATCTCATCCTCCTCTTCTCCCGCTCCTCTGATGCTGCCCCTCTCCACCAATCCCTACTGACCTCTGCTGCCAATCTCATCCACCTCTCCTCCCGCTCCTCTGATGCTGCCCCTCTCTGCCAATCCCTACTGACCTCTGCTGCCAGTCTCATCCGTCTCTCCTCCCTCTCTGCCTACTGACCACTGCTCCCAGTCTCACCCACCTTTCATCCCTCTCCTTTGATGCTGCCCCTCTCTGCCAATCCCTACTGACCTCTGCTGCCAGTCTCATCCGTCTCTCCTCCCGCTCCTCTGATGCTGCCCCTCTCTGCCAATCCCTACTGACCTCTGCTGCCAGTCTCATCCGTCTCTCCTCCCGCTCCTCTGATGCTGCCCCTCTCTGCCAATCCCTACTGACCTCTGCTGCCCGCCTCATCCACCTCTCCTCCCACTCCTCTGATGCTGCCTCTCTCTGCCAATCACTATTGACCTCTGCTGCCTATCTCATCCACCTCTTCTCCCGCTCCTCTGATGCTGACCCTCTACACCAATCCCTACTGACCTCTGCTGCCCATCTCATCCACCTCTCCTCCCGCTCCTCTGATGCTGCCCCTCTCCACCAATCCCTACTGACCTCTGCTCCCAATCTCATCCACCTCTCATCCCACTCCTCTGATGCTGCCCCTCTCTACCAATCCCTACTGACCTTGCTGCCTTTCTCATCCACCTCTCCTTCCGCTCCTTTGATGCTGCCCCTCTGCCAATCCCTACTGACCTCTGTTGCCTGTCTCATCCACCTCTCCTCCCGCTTCTCTGATGCAGCCCCTCTCTGACAATCCATACTGACCCCTGCTGCCTACCTCATTCACCTCTCCTCCCGCTCCTTTGATGGTGCTTCTCTCTGCCAATCCCTACTGACCTCTGCTCCCAGTCTCCTCCATCTCTCCTCCTGCTCTTCTAATACTGCCCCTCTCTGCCAATCCTTTCTGACCTCTGCTTCCCGTTTCACCCACCTCTCCTCCCGCTCCTCTGATGCTGCTCCTCTCTGCCTACTGACCTCTGCTCCCAGTCTCACCCACCTCTCATCCCTCTCCTCTGATACTGCCCCTCTCCACCAATCCCTACTGACCTCTGCTGCCTACCTCATCCACCTCTCCTCCTGCTCCTCTGATGCTGCCCCTCTCCACCAATCCCTACTGACTTCTGCTCCCAATCTCATCCACCTCTCCTCCCACTCCTCTGATGCTGCTCCTCTCTGCCAATCCCTACTGACCTCTGCTGCCTCCTCATCCACCTCTCCTCCCGATCCTCTGATGCTACCCCTCTCTGCCAATCCCTACTGACCTCTGCTGCCCATCTCATCCACCTCTCCTCCCGCTCCACTGATTCTGCCCCTCTCTGCCAATCCCTACTGACCTCTGCTGCCAGTCTCATCCACCTCTTTTCCCGCTCCTCTGATGCTGCTCCTCTCTGCCTACTGACCTCTGCTCCCGGTCTCACCCACCTCTCCTCCCTCTCCTTTGATGCTGCCCCTCTCTGCCAATCCCTACTGACCTCTGCTACCCATCTCATCCACCGCTACAGCGCATTGCAGCCCGCGGGCATTAGTTTGCCCAGCGCTGCTCTAGATTGTAAGCTCCTGCTCATATAGCTCTGGTGCCCATTCTTTTAATTTTCCACGCTGTACAAGGCTACGGAATATGTTGGTGCTATATAAATAAAATTACCATTATTGTGGTATTAGTATTGTTGTTTTTGTAAGTATGTTTTCATTATTATTGTAATGTCTGTTAGAAGTATCGGGTGTTTCTTTCTGTAATGAGCTGAATAACGTTGACTGAACTTTTCCTCCTCCTCATTATGCTGAGATGGTTTTGTAGCTGTCATGTGCTGAAGTTCTCTCCAGAATGTGGGGTTGAGATAAGTGGAGATAAATTGGGAGATAAGCATTGTGGATCATACCCTCGGTCCTCCCAGTGTTCGGGGGGCGACGGTCCCCTTCGGTGGCCAACGTGGTGGTTTTAGGAACTTTTTCTTTTTATAGTCCGCCTGCTGGAACTTGGCATTTCGCTTTTTTTTATATATGTTTTCGCCTCCTCGCTGCTGGTCTGTTTGTTCTTACGCAAGGCGGGCGACTTTATAAGGTTAAAGTCTGTCTGTAACACGCCAGTTCTGAACTTTGCACCGGGGGCGCCGCTTCAAAGAAACCGAGATCAGGCTGGGTGCCGGGAGGAGAGGTGTGTGTGTGTGTCTGTTACAGCGGACCTGAACTCGGAACTTCCCCTCTGCACTAAAAGATAAGCAACATCATAATAACTTTTAAAGAATAAACATTTCTTTGTTACAGCTGATATCAATCTGCAATGTGTCCACTTTCTGTTTTCATGGAAGCAGACATAGGGTTAACATCCTGTGTTTACAAATTAGCTGCTCTGCTGTGGCAGCCAGCTGACACAGCTGAGATAGATCAAATTACAACTTGTAATTAGTCACAGATGAGGGGGACAGGCTAAACTCTCTAAATACATACAGGGTGGATTTCTCTGTTTTCTTCCTGTCCTGTGCAAGAGTTCAGGTTCACGTTAAAGAGAAAACGTGACCAAGAATTGAACTTCATCCCAATCAGTAGCTGATACTCCCTTTTACATGAGAAATCTATTCCTTTTCACAAACTGATCATCAGGGGGCGCTGTATGCCTGATATTGTGGTGAAATCCTGGCAGTTTCCTGTCTGAACATCATTGCATTGTGGGGAATAGCTGTTTGCTGTTTACTGCCAAAAAAGCAAGCAGCCTCTCCTTCTACTGACATCACCTGCCAGCAGTAAAAATGTCACCATGTGATAAATGTCAGAATGTAAATCGGGGAGAGGAAAGATTTTACAATGGGCAAACACTGACTAAATCATCTATACATAATTATTGTCAAAATGAAGCTCTTTTTTTTTTTTTTTTTTTTTTTTTTTTTTAATTACTTTTTCACTGGAGTTCCTCTTTAAGGTATGTGTGCGTTTCCCTCTCTCCCTCGTGTCAGAGCTGCTCCTGGCGGTGCCTTGATTTTAGTCTTATTTCATGTCCAGATTACAAAGGACCAATATCGCAAAAAATGTGTCACATTTAAAATACATGTGAATTCATTGCACATTTTGTCCCAGAGTAAAATGCACTATAAATTACTTTAAAAAAAACTTGTCCTGTTTAGCTATTTAAAGAGAACCAGAGACGAAGCACCCTCATGTATTTTACCATATAGATCAGTGGGAACATTAGAGAAAACACCTACCCTGCTCTCTGTTTCATCCTTCACTGCTCAGCCTGCTTGTTATCAGCCCTGATAAAATCACCCACTGAGCATTCAGTCTGGATTTGCTACGGAATGATTATAGCTAAGTCTATCTTCTCTGATGTCTTTTCAAGCCCAAGCCTGCCCCCTTGTGGCTCTGCTATAATAACTCAGCTATAATGATTCCTGAGCAAAGCCAGACTGAGTGCTCAGTCAGGGATTATATCAGGGCTGATAACAAGCAGGCTAAGCAGTGAAGGATGAAACCGAGAGCAGAGTAGGTGTTTTCTCTAATGTTCCCACTGATACATATGGTAAAATACATGAGGGTGCTTCATCTCTGGTTCCCTTTAAGGGGTATGAAGTCCTTTACACATTGTATCAAATGCCTAGTACACACCATGCAATATCCCTCTCACTTTAGCTTCCCTTTGACCCTAATCGTTCTGTGTGCAGCTTTGAACCCCTTCATTCTGCGTGCGTCTGTGCGTAGTCTCTCTGCTACCCGTGCTGCTCGAAGTATGCGCTATGCGTTAGGCCTATACGCTAGGCCTGCCCACTGGCTCTGCTCTGTCTCTGGGGTCTGGCCGGCCTCCACGTCGGATGGAGTCATGAATGGCGGCGCGTCTTGCTTGAATCTCGCTTCTGTGAATGGAGCAGACGATGGATTTGGCTCGGGATGCTGCCTGGGGGGGCCTCCAGCACTGACAGCGGAACAGGCAGGACCGACGCTGCAAGTCCTCTCATGTCAGCTTCCTTGACAAAAGCCTACCAGCGCCAAACCTTCCCAGGCCGGCCCCATTTAACCCTCTCCCTGCACATCGCAGAGCAGACCCAAATGTGCGCGGCGCGAGCCTCTGTGCCGTGACCCTAATTCCTCATCCGCCATATGTTTCATATTTCTCTGGAAAAAGAATTTAATGCAGTCAGATTCTCCCAGCTTCCGCTGCAGACCGCGAACTCCCCCCAAACGTTTCAGCCTCTCTCTATAAACGAGCCGACAGGCGATTGGTTGGCTACAAGAGCGAATGTGATGTTTTGTGCTGCGCATTCACCGTTCGGTTGCCCCGCAATTCCCAGAATCCTCTGTGGTGCAGGGACCACCTGTCACTGCCAGTTCTATACTTTTGTAGCGCTCGGTCTTGTATTTTGATGGTCAAAACCAGCATATCGTGGTTGTTTGGGATTGAAGGAGAAACGTGGGGTTTGCCAAATAGTGTCCCAATGGCGGTAAGATGGCGATTTTCGTCCATGAAGACCGATCTGACGTGGCGGATTGGTTCGGGTGATAATTGGTGTTAATGCTCCATACTGCGAACGATCAGTCCACCATTAAAATATGCACGTGCGCTGTCATTTGCTCATTGTTAGCTGTCACATGTTTTCCAACGACCGTGGTCTAGTGTGTGTTCGAAGCTTAAAGGGGAACTGTAGTGAGAGGTATATGGAGGCTGCCATATTTATTTCCTTTTAAGCAATACCAGTTGCCTGGCAGCTCTGCTGATCTATTTGGCTGAAGTAGTGTCTGAATCACACACCAGAAACAAGCATGCCGCTAATCTGTCAGGAACACCTGCTCTGCTGCATGCTTGTTCAGGGTCTATGGCTGAATGTATTAGCGCCCGTTTCCACTATCGCGACTCCGCATGCGTTGTCTGCATGCGCATTCGCATAGCCAATACAAGTGGATGGCCCTGTTGCCACATGTCAGTAATCCTGAGCGTTTTTCTGTGCGGGAGAAATCTGCACGGAAGAGCCCTCAGAATTCGCACACCAGTATGCGAATCGACACTTGTGTATTTAATAGGGAAATCGCATGTGGTTTTGGCATGCGTCTTTTTTACCGCGATTTCGCATAGAAACTAATGTTAAATCACACAGGCAGAGACATGGTTAAAATCGCATAAATACTAACCTATGCAAAATCGCATGCGAAATCGCGGTAAACCCGCATGCGGTTTCGTCAGCGGGGAATCAGCGGCGATTCCGCACAAGTGGAAACAGGCCCTTAGAGGCAGAGGATCAGCAGGATAGCCAGGCAACTGTAAATAATATGGCAGCCTCCATACACCTCTCTCTACAGTTCTCCTTTAATAGATCTATCCTATCTATCTATCTAGCTATCATAAGCTATGCATTGTGCCAAACCCATTTCTGGGCAGGACCCTGTTATACTTGGTGAAATAAACACTTCTGATTATTGCATCTGGCCCATCATTGCACGGTACCAGTGTTTTTTATAAAGCAGTTCTTTGTAAATTGCAGCGTGAGGTTTGAGTCTGTTTCCATGTATGTGCAGCAGAAGTTGGGGGGTGGGGGGGGGGAGAGTGTTGGCGATATTCTGTACCTGTAGCCTGGCAGTAGCGGACTTGTACGGGGCCTGGATGGTGGCTCGGTGGGGTCCGCAGACATGGGGTGGGGCAGGAGAGAGACTCTACAGAAAGCCAGCTGACTGCTCCAGAGCAGACTTCAGCCAAGCAGTCCTGCCCCTCACGCTGCATGCACAATACCCCTTTCATTTGCTGCTGGTGGCTGGACTGTTGTGTCTCGCGACCCCCCCTCCCCGGCGTGTCATGTGCTGCCTTGCTGTGACTGCAGTTAATGATTAGCGCGGCGTACATTTGTACAACGTCAGCCCGTCGACACGCCGTGGGTAGATCTATATTTTCCACGCCGCTGCGGCCTAGCGGAAAATCAGAGGACAGTTCTCCGATAAGCAGAGTCCAAATACCGACATACACAATTCAGATTCCAGGGCAAAACTGTCAACTAATATTTTAAAGGGCATTCTTGATTCCCTAGATGACACAATGCCCCTAAAGCCTCATCTACACGGTACAATTTTCCATCAGATAGACAGATCTATTAGATAGATCTAATAAGAAATTGCATCGTGTGCATACTTCCAAATTGTTTCCGATCAATTTTGCGATAGATTTTGCTTTGATAAGTACCCAAAATCTATTGCCAAATCTTATGCAATCTGATTGGACTGGTTGGAAATTATCTAATAGATCCGATCTGACGGAAGATTGTACAGTGTAGATTAGGCTTAATAGGGATCTGTCTGGTCGAATTGCGGTCTCCGAGGCCGGTTGATCCCCAAGGACAGGTACACACCATGCAATTTTCCCGTCCAATAATTTCCAGAATGTCTGATCTGCTTCAGAGCTATATAAATGTCAAATAATAATAGTGTGTGACTGTGGTGAGGACATTAGAGTGTAAGCTCCTCTGGTGCAGAGACTGATGGGAATGGATCAGTGATCTCTGTACAGCGCTGTGGTATGTCAGAGCTATATAAATGTATAATAATAATAGTGTGTGACTGTGGTGAGGACATTAGAGTGTAAGCTCCTCTGGTGCCGTGCAGAGACTGATGGGAATGGATGAGTGATCTCTGTACAGCGCTGTGGAATATGTCAGAGCTATATAAATGTATAATAGTGTGTGACTGTGGTGTGGACATTAGAGTGTAAGCTCCTCTGGTGGGAATCGATCAGTGCACTCTGTACAGCACTGTGGAGTATTTGGTGGAGATGAAAGCCGTGTGAGGGTTTCGGCGGTGTGGTTGGCGGTACCGTAGGGTGGCCCCAGCTTTGCGTGTCTAGACAGCGTGCGTCTGCTCATCTTGCGGTGTCACCTCAGGTAGGGAGCTCTTTGGAGTTGGAGTTGTTGAGGGGAGAATGACTCACACAAGACAGCCATTCAGGAAGTCATTCATTAGAATAATTAGCTGCAGCTCTGGACAGCATCATTGAGTCGTGAGAGCCATTGTTTTCCTTCTCTGTGTCTCCCATCTGCAGGCCTCAGACGCTGGATACCCAGAATGCCACAAATAAAAATTGTATGGTTTAAAACTCCATGGCAATCGTAGCAGGCCTGTATAGCATTATATGCACTTTGATTTTTTTTTTCCCTGACAAAGCTCCTATTTAGGGGTGAAACCTGTTGCGTTATGGTGGGGTGTTGTGTTAGTAATAGCAAATAGTTCATTCTGGCTCAGAGGGCAGACTCTAGGTGGATACAAACTGACACAGCCACTTTTTTTAACCTGAAAACTATAACTGCCTCTCCCCGATCGGTCTAAGAGTGCCCATTAACGGTACCATTTTTTTTCAACAAATGCGATCTTTCAACGTGATTTTAATGATCGAATTGTATAGAAAATATGCCATTTTTGAGGGCAATTGATTAGGAACAATTCTTTCATTGATTGCTAAATAGGATAAATTACAGACCAGAGATAATGACCCTTTGAACAACCCTGCAGTAAATCCTTATCTGAAGCTGCCTCTCGCTGTTTCTTAAATGTATCAGTGCTTCAGAAAACAAGACTGTATTTGTCCCATGTTGGGTCGGAGAGCTCAGAGAAGCATGGATAACTGAAGTTTAACTCTTCCTGTACTGGAAACCACGTGAGACTCTCTTCTTTGCTACTAATGTTCTATTTCTTAGCTGTACTACACATACAGTTCATTATCTCAAGTTTTTCACTTCATATTCCCTTTAAAGGGAACCAGAGATGAAGCACCCTTGTGGATTTTACCATGTATATCAGTGGGAACATTAGAGAAAACACCTACCCTGCTCTCTGTTTCGTCCTCACTGCTAAAAGTGTCTGTTAGCAGCAGTCACAAGAATCCCAGACTGAGCAATTAAATCTGGCTTTGCTGGGAATGATTATTGCTGAGTCATTATAGCAAAGCCACAAGGGGGCAGGCTTGGGCTTGAAATAACACCACAGAAGACAGACTTAGCTATAATCTTTCTGTAGCAAAGCTAGACAGAGCAGCCTGACTTCTCAGTCGGGGATTCTTATCAGAGGTGATAACAGTCAGATTACACAGAGAACAATGAAACAAAGGGCAGATTAGGTGTTTACTGTCATGTTCCCACTGATTTATAAGGTAAAATACAAGAGGGTGCTTCATCTCTGGTTCTCTTTAAAGTGGACCCAAATTAAAAATACAAGATTTCAGAAATAAAATCTATTCTCTAAATTATAATAATAAATAGCAGCCTTTTTTCAGCTGCATAATGACAAATATAAAATATGTTACATTTATTGGAGGAACCCCTCCCTTCCTTTCATATTGCCGGGACAGAATCCGGCAGACTGGTGGAGGAGATAAAAAACAAAACACAGGCTGCTACTGATGATGTCACAGGGGAGGTGATCTCAGCTTGTGTGAGATTTCACATAGACGACGCCCCTGTGAGGGAGGGTAGCTGATGACAAACACACCCATGATCTAAAACCTCCTACTAAGCTCAGAAGTAATGGCTGCCACCTGTACAACCCTAGTTATGGAAAGAGAAGGGTGAAAAGCATGCACTGAAATGCTCATAGGCTTGTAGGGGTGTTTATTTATCTTTGTATGTGTCAGGGTGCTGCAACTAAATATTTTGAAATAAAAAGGTTTAGTTTGGGTCCGCTTTAATCAATATCTTTATCTTTGAAGGCCTGTTATTTTATCTTTTTTTTTTTTTTTTTTTTTTTTTTAACTCTTTTAATGTGTATTGAGTAAAGTTTTTACATTCTAAATAGGTATAAAATTGTTTTGATAATAGACAGTCTACTCGGTATCCTAAGCTAAGTACCTACGGATTGTTAGATCGTGGTAGTCAACTGAGGAACGATTGCTCCACAATGTAATTTATGATCTTAAGCGACTTAGTAGAAATGACGTGGATGAACGTTTCACTGATTGGATTGTTAAACGAGGGGAGGGGGGAAGTTGCGTAGACTTGAGCGCCGTTGAACGATCATTTTCGATATGATCCATCACAATGGTCTTTCGCAATGAACAAGTGTCAACCATCTTTACACGTCATGTGCTGCTTTTCTATACAAAAACAATCCCTGAATAGGCTTTATACAAAGATGTTAGTTAACCTCCCTACTCATTTGCAGAATATTTTGGCAATTGGACAGGGAAACTGCCCTTCAGGAAGTGCTTTTGAAGATCAAGAAAAACCCTGAGAATCACCCATGAGAAAATGGATTACTCCAAAATCTGTCAGATTTTTTTATGCTTACTTTAAGTGACAGGATCATAATGGAAAAGTAATTTATATTTTATAGTACATAAGTATTTTAAACTTTACAATTTGCAATAGTGGTCCATTAACTATTGTTTTTTTTTTTTTTTTTTTTTTGCCACCTCTGGTTTGCTTTAAAAAAAAAAGAACAAGTGACACCCATGCTAACCTAGAACTAAAAAAAAAACACATATAAGTAAATACTAGTTCTACTTGCATAACAGATGTATTGCACTGTCCATGTTATGATTCCTGTGAATTTTAAAAAACGGCAAAGCAGAGAATCCTATTCTAGACAGTTTCCATCTTGGTTACCTTTGAATGAAGCTAATCCTGACATTTCCTCCCTCACTCTCTTTTCTCCTCTTGCTAATTGTGTATTCGTTACCCGCCCTCCTCCCAGAGTCTTCAGACACTCCCACTGAGGTCTATACTAGGAAGTGCACTGTCTTATGTCATTAGATGGAGGGGGAAATAAAGGGAAGAGGAGGAATATATTATAGATAAAAATAACCCCCAGCATGCAACTGTTTGGCAATGGCAATTAAAGGGCCAGTGCTCCTAAAGTATGCGATAGCTCCAACCATAACAGCAGAAAGTTTTGAATGCAGGATTAGCATATTTTTACCACTTAGTGTACACAGAACAGTTGCTGTTGAAATTTGATTTTTATGGTGACAATCTTGCGTTATTTGTTGTGTACACTAATAGAGAGGACTGTGATTGGCTCCCGAGTCTCAGGGCTCGTTTCCACGATTGCGGTGCGGAATCACCTGGATTCCACCGCTGATGAAATCGCATGCAGTTGTGTTTTTTACGCGTTCTTTTACGCGATTACGCATGCGGTTAGGCTATATGTGTTTTTAACCATGTCACTGCCTGTGTTAATTTACATCTGTTCCTATGCGTAATCGCACGCGTAATCTCGTAAAAAAAAGCGTAAGAAAAACGCATGTGATTTCCCTATTAATTACATTGCCTGCGATTCGCATGCATTCCACTCGCAGGCGAATTCTGCGGATCTTTTGTGCGTTTTTTCAGCGCTTAAAAAAACGCACCTAAACAACGCTACAGTGGAAACAGGCCCATCCACTTGCATTACATGTCCAACGCATGCGGATTCGCGATAGTGGAAACTAGCCCTCAGACAGTTTTGCTGCAGTTTGACCCTGCAACGATCTCGAGGTTGGACAGATATTTGACCCAGCAGCCCCTCTGGCCTCTGGGTGATCCTGGGCTTCACACCTCTGCTATCGGTGACATGGCTTGCGTCTTGTGCTGCCTTTCCATGTGTGGCGTGGGCTCCCCCGCCATTTATCATCCGCTGGAGAGCGCAGTGTGCAGATAAGCCACACAGAGGCCCAGGCTGAGAGTCAGAAGCTTGCAAACGCCACCTCCAGCCTGTCAGCGCCCCCCTCGCCACGTTTCAGCAGCCGCTCCAGCGGAGGGGGGCTCGAGGCGGCCGAGGGGCGCTGTAACCCTTCATAGGCTAGGGAATAAATCCCACCGGACAAATTTCATTTTTGCCGCATTGGGGACAGATTCTGAAGACGTGTGGACTGCGAACCAGACGGACGAGTGAATCCTGGGCAGCGGGAATTATTTATAGCATATGAAGTCGTCATTCTGTTCTGTCGTCAATAGCGCCTGCACTAATTGCCCGCAGAAGTCGCTCTTAGATATCATAAAATACAGTTCTGTTAAAGCAGAAAAGAAATGGCCTAAGTTAGGCCCAGTGCACACCGAGCGGTTTTTGGAGCGATCCGCCTGTAAAAACGCTTGGCTAATGTATTGCAATGGGATGGTGCACACCGGCGGTTTGAGGTTTTTGCCCAGCCGCAAACGCGCCTCCTGCTGCACGTTTGCGGTTTTCGGAAGCGTTTCGTCCTCAATGTAAAGTATAGGAAAAACGCAAACCGCTCTGAAAAACGCTACTTCAGAGCGGTTTGCCAGGCGGTTTTGTTACAGTAGCAGTTCAGTAGCAGCTTTACTGTAACAATATGTGTAATCTGCTACACAAAAACGCACCCAAAACCGCTAGGTGTGTTTAGAAAACGTCTCTAAACATACCTAGAATCACTCTGAAATCTGCTCCCAAAACCGCTAGCGTTTTGTGGATCTGCTAGCGGTTTTGGTGTGCACTGGGCCTTAGAGCATATGCTTGTTGGAAAAAGTGATATTTGAGGGAGCACTTAAACGCTTTAAAGCAGGGGTCTCAAACTCAATTTACCTGGGGGGGCCGCAGGAGGCAAAGTCAGGATGAGGCTGGGCCACATAAGGAATTTCACAATCGCGGCGCATCGCCGCCTCTGCCCGCCCCTCTCACTCTACTTTCACAGAGAGGGGCGGGGAGAGGCGGCGATCCGTGCGGCGATTGACGTCAGGAGGGGCAGAGCTGAAGCTGAAAGCTCTGCCCCTTACAGGAAATGCTGGCGGATTGCCCCCCGGGAGATTTGGGGTCTCTGCAGCCCTCGTTTAGCGGCGGGGATGAGGCGGATTACTTGGGAGCACTAAAGCGAACTATAAGGAAGCTTTTGCCGGCGAGGGCCACAAAATATTGTATCGAGGACCGCAAATGGCCCGCGGGCCGTGAGTTTGAGACCCCTGCTTTAAAGGTTGGTGAGTGACGGATGTGTTTTGGAAAAGGTTTCCAGAGAAGGGGTGAGGCTCGTGAGAAATTTTGTAAATGTGAGGAGATGATTCAGAAGGTCATGCGCAGATCTGAGATTACGGTTGGTTGGTTGGTTGGTTGGTATCTGGAAACTAGTGAAAACATGTACAGAGAGATTGTGGAGAGCATGATGGGTTAGTCAGTGCCTGTGTGCTTTTACATTGGTTTTATGCGAAAACGCCCGTGAATTTGCAGTACAATTCGCATACGAAAAACTCATGCGAATTTCCTATTAAATTGTATGCGAATCACATAGCGGTATGCGAATTCTGCGGGGTCTACCGTGCAGATTTGTTCTGCACAGAAAAACGCTCAGAAATCCTGACAAGTGGAAACGGTCCCATCCACTTGTATTGTCTATTCGAATCTGTATGCAGGAAACGCATGCAGATTCGCTCTAGTGGAAATGGGCCCTAAGAGTTTGAACTGGATCCTCTGGGTAATTAGCAGCCAGTGAAGAGCTTGGCAGAGAGGAGCAGCAGAGGAAGAGCGAGAAGAGAGATGAGACGGGCAGCTGAGTTCAGTACAGATTGGAGCGGTGCCAGTCGGTTAGTTAGGTGTAGTATATGGATAACCGGAGATGCCAGCTGTAAGAATGTCAGGTCACCGACAAGCGAACTAATCCATGCCTCTGTAGAGCTTTCTATCCACCTGTCTTTATTCTGCTCTTCCCGGGGAGGGATGTCTACTTGGTCGCTCTCTTTGAGAAATTGCTGTCTCAGGAAAAAGTCTGAGGACTCATTCAGACTAGGCGCGTTGCTGTGCGCATTTTGGCAGCACGCATAGTGTGTGACACGCAAGAACGGTAGAAGGGCATAGACCGCTCTTCTACTGTTCCCATCATATGTGCTGTGCAGCAGTCCGATGCGCTATTGCGCGTGCTGCACGCATTTTCGGGAGTCGCAGCGTAGATACCATTCATTGTAATGAATGGGATCTGCAGCGCATAGCATCGCAGATGGCGTGCGATCATACGCGCTGCGTTCCGATCGTACAGCCATCTGCGCTAAATAATGTGAACGAGGCCTGAGGGGCAGCTATTTCTACCCGGGGGCACTAAAATGGGAAACTGCTGAAGTTTAGGCCATTCACACTACAAATCGCTAAAAGCAAACACTGAGCGATTAATTTTTTTTTTACTGTACAGAAAGTGTTTTTTCAGCGATTAGCGTTTTGCGATTTCTAGTTCAGTAAGCTGTGTCTGTCTTCCATAAACGGGAAATGACATCTGCACAGGAAAAAGAGGTGCTTTGTGGGTAAACTGCAAGGTTTGATTGGTAAAATCGCTGGAAAACTGAACAGGCCAGCGCTTCCAGAGCGATTTTACCAGCGCTCCTATACTTAACCTTAAAACGCTAATCGCTCAGAAAATGCTGCAAGCAACGCGTTTGCGTTTCAGCAAATCGCTTAGATGAGAACACTTCCATTTACTTTTCAATGTACAAGCTTTTTCAAAACTCAAACGATTTTCAGCAATGCTGAAATCGCTTGTAAAGCGCACAAGTGTGAATGAGCCCTAAGGGCCTAAAATCACAAAAAATTTGCGTCTTGCACGGGTGATTCCCCCCCCCCCCCCCCCCCGCAATTTAACGCAGAGAAATCACTGGACAAATTTGCGTTTTTGGAGCGATAGCGATTTGCACTTCTATGAAGGCTAAGGGCCTTTTTCCACTAGCCTGTGATTTGCGATTTGCTTCTGATCGCAAATCGCAAGGTACATTAAAGTACATAAAACTGCAGCAGCAATTTCCATTAGTGCGATCCGATTGCGATGCGATTTTGGTCAAAGCGCAATCTTCGTCCTGCCGCGTTTTGTATGCGATTGAGCTGGGCTATAATGAGTATAGTAGCTCAATCGCAATCGCATGGTGGATATTGAAACGCGATCGCGATCGGAATCGCGATCGCGACATCTCATAGTGGAAAAGAGCCGTAAGCGAGATTGCTCCAGAATCGCTGCAAAACTGCAGCAAGTAATGCGTTTGCAATTGGCACTAATCGCAAAACTTCCCCGTAATCGGCGGCAGTGAGAACACTGCCATAGAGTAACTAAGCTAAAGCGCTAGCGTTTTAGCGATTAGCGGAAATCGCCCGCTAATCGCTTAGGTGTGAATGGGCCCTAAGCGGCAACTGACTCAGAAGTGTTTAGTAATAAATCTGTGAGGATATCTAAAATCGGTCCTTACCTTTTAAAAGTAATCAAAGGTGAGAGGCTTATGGAGGCTGCCATATTTATTTCCTTTTAAACAATACCAGTTTCCTGGCAGCCCTGCTGATTTATTAGGCTGCGGTAGTGTCTGAATCACACACCTGAAGCAAGCATGCAGTCGCACTTCAGTCCGAGCACCTGATCTGCATGCTTGTTCAGGGTCTATGGATAAAGATATTTGAAGCAGAGGATCAGCAGGACAGCCAGGCAATATGCATTGTTTAGAAGGAAATGATTATGACAGCCTCCATATGTCTCTTACCTCAGATTCCCTTAAATCAAACTTTAACTCTTGCACGGGAGAGATGGAGAACCCAGAGAAATCCACCCTGTGTACACTTTGTGTGTGTTTATAGAGGGCAGCCTGTCTAATTCTCCTTTCTTAGCATGTAATGAGCCAGTGTAATTTGAGTTGTGTGCAGAGTCACTGCTGAGTTCTGAGCTAATATGTAAACAGGTTAACCCTTTCTGTGAATACCAGGAAGTAACCATACTGCATCATCTCTGTAGGAGCTCTACAAGCTGTAACAAGGAAATGTTTCTCTAAAGGTGGGTATGCTGTTGCTTAACTTTTACAGCAGAGGGGAAGTTCTGAGTTCAGGTTTGCTTGAGAAGGACGATATTCCTTTTTGGCAATTTAAAACTTTGATGACACTAAAATTTCAAGTTTCGTGGGTCTTTCCCTCTTCCTCAGGTAAAAGTGCCAGTGGGTAGAGCTGGGTAGTGGGTGAGCGCCCCCTGTGGTCAGTGTAAGTCCTGTTATGGGCACCCTGAGGTGAGAGATGCGGATTGCGTTGGTCGATCTGTGAGTCCGTAATGGATTTACATTAGCTTGTTATTTCCTACCGAGTTTACTTACTTCACAACCGTTATAAAGAGCCCCGTTTCGGACACTCTGCGCCCCCCCCCCCCCTCTGCGCAGCGCGGCCTCATCCCGCTATGTGTGTCCTGTTTATGTATTCTTTCAGACATATCAGCAGAATCTCGTGAATCTCGCTGTTTATGTGCGACTTTGTTTAATATTACCCAAAACACGGCTTATGTGCGTCTGCTTCTCGCCATCTGCTGAGCCTCTCCTACCAAATAAATCCTTATGTCTGCGGCACGTTCGCCGAACACAAAGCCTCGGATGTTTGCCATATCGTCCCGTCTCTGGCTGCAGCTGCTGCGGGTAAAGTTACCGGCCGCTTCCAGGGAAACATTCTATATGTATGGGAAGTATAGACAGCGCCTGACAGGTGGCCATTGTATTTATACATGAGCAGCTTCATAAGGTTCACTTAGCAACTGAAACATACGTATTTATTCTCTTATAATGGCCCCTGCTTACCTGCAAAATCCTCTGTCCTTGTTCTATCAGCGTCAGTCACCCTTGCCCCTCCCCTTCCCTCTCATTCCTGCAGCCCCTCCTTGTTCTATCAGCGTCAGTCACCCCCGCTCCTCCCCTTATCCCTCATTCCTGCAGCCCCTCCTTGTTCTATCAGCGTCAGTCACCTCTGCTCCTCCCCTTCTCTCTCGTTCCTGCAGCCTCTCCTTGTCCTATCAGCGTCATTCTCCCTTGCTCCTCCCCTTCTCTCTCATTCCTGCAGCTCCTCCTTGTTCTATCAGCATCACCCCTGCTCCTCCCCTTCTCTCTCATTCCTGCATCCCTCTCCTTGTTCTATCAGCATCAGTCACCCCTGCTCCTCCCCTTCTCTCTCATTCCTGCAGCCCCTCCTTGTTCTATCTGTGTCAGTCACAGCTGCTCCTCCCCTTCCCTCTCATTCCTGCAGCCCCTCCTTATTCTATCAGCGTCAGTCACCCCTGCCCCTCCCCTTCTCTCTCATTCCTGCAGCCCCTCCGTGTTCTATCAGCGTCAGTCACCTCTGCTCCTCCCCTTATCCCTCATTCCTGCGGCCCCTCCTTGTTCTATCAGCATCCTTCACCCCTGCTCCTCCCCTTCCCTCTCATTCCTGCAGCCCCTCCTTTTTCTATCAGCGTCAGTCACCCCTGCTCCTCCCCTTCTCTCTCATTCCTGCAGCCCCTCCTTGTTCTACCAGCATCAGTCACCCCTGCTCCTCCCCTTCTCTCTCATTCCTGCAGCCCCTCCTTGTTCTATCAGTGTCAGTCATCCCTGCTCCTCCCCTTCTCTCTCATTCCTGCAGCCCCTCCTTGTTCTATCAGTGTCAGTCACCCCTGCTCCTCCCCTTCTCTCTCATTCCTGCAGCCCCTCCTTGTTCTATCAGCGTCAGTCACCTCTGCTCCTCCCCTTATCCCTCATTCCTGCAGCCCCTCCTTGTTCTATCAGTGTCAGTCCCCCTGCTCCTCCCCTTCTCTCTCATTCCTGCAGCCCCTCCTTGTTCTATCAGTGTCAGTCACCCCTGCTCCTCCCCTTCTCTCTCATTCGTGCAGCCCCTCCTTGTTCTATCAGCGTCAGTCACCCCTGCTCCCTCCCTCTCATTCCTGCAGCCCCTCCTTGTTCTATCAGTGTCAGTCATCCCTGCTTCTCCCCTTCTCTCTCATTCCTGCAGCCCCTCCTTGTTCTATCAGCGTCAGTCACCAATGCTCCTCCCCCTTCTCTCTCATTCCTGCAGCCCCTCCTTGTTCTATCAGCGTCAGTCACCCCTGCTCCTCCCCTTCTCTCTCATTCCTGCAGCCCCTCCTTGTTCTATCAGTGTCAGCCACCTCTGCTCCTCCCCTTCCCTCTCATTCCTGCAGCCTCTCCTTGTCCTATCAGCGTCATTCTCCCTTGCTCCTCCCCTTCTTTCTCATTCCTGCATCCCCCTCCTTGTTCTATCAGTGTCAGTCACCCCTGCTCCTCCACTTCCTGCAGCCCCTCCTTGTTCTATCAGTGTAAGTCACCCCTGCTCCTCTCCTTCTCTCTCATTCTTGCAGCCCCTCCTTCTTCTATCAGTGTCAGAGGGAAGGGGAGGAGCAGGGATGACTGACACTGAAAGTAGGCGCTGCAGAATTGAGCGAGAAGGGGAGGAGCAAAGGTGACTGACACTGATAGAAGAGAGAAACCGCAGGGAGCAGGAATTTTTTTTAATCGCATATAAAATCGCATTCACATGTAAAATTGCATCAAAATTGGAAATCAAAAGAGCCCTGAGACATGGGATCTTTAAAGGATACCTGAGGTGACATGTGACATAATGAGATAGACATTGGTATGTACAGTGCCTAGCGCACAAATAACTAGGCTGTATTCCTTTTTTTTTTTTTTTTTCCTCTGCCTGAAAGAGTTAAATATCAGGTATGTAAGTGTCTGACTCGGTCCTGACTCAGACAGGAAGTGTCTACAGTGTGACCCTCACTGATGAGAAATTCCAACTATGAGGGCTCGTTTTCACTCGAGAGCGAATCTACATGCGTTTCCTGCATGCAGATTCGCTCAACCAATACAAGTGGATGGCGCTGTTTCCACTTGTCCGGAATTCTGTGCGGCTCGCTCTGCAGAAAAAATCTGCACAGCAGAGCCGTCAGAATTCGCACGCCGCACACCCGCACGCAAATCGTCGGTAATGTAACTAAATAGGAAAACCGCAAGCTCTTTAGTCTTGCGGTTTTCCCGGCGTTTCTGCGTGCGATTTTGTCTAAAAACCCATGTCAATGCTCGCCGGCATTGACATGGTTAAAATCGCGTCGTTAAAACCGCGGGCGATTCCGCGTGAAAATTCGCATGGAAACGTCAACGAATCCGCAACCGCATGCGGATTCGTTGACGCGGTTTCCGCAAGCAAATCGCGCCGCTCAAGTGGAAACGTACCCTGAAACACTTTCTTAGCAGAAAATGGCTTCTGAGAGCAAGAAATAGGTTAAAAGGGGAATTTCTTATCAGTGAAGGTCACACTTTAATCACTTCCTGTCTGAGTCAGGACTGAGTCAGCCACTTACATACCTGATATTTAACTCTTTCAGGCATAGAAAGAAAAAAAGGAACACAGCCAAGTGATTTGTGTGCTAGGCACTGTACATACCCATGTCTCATCATGTCACATGTAGGTTGTGGTATCCTTTAACATGGAGCGTTCTGTGAATTTCGCCTCCACCGTGATGCTGACGCGCGATGTGACTTTTCAGAGGGAATCTCGTTCGGATGAAAGTAATTTGTCTCCACTGAAATCCCGCCGTAGTCGTAGCGCCAGCAGCCTCCTCGCCACCCGCCAGCCATTAGACTTATTACCAACCATTTAAATATATTCTCCCTCTCAGCCAATCTCTCTGAAGTGTGACTGAGCGGAAATAAATCGCTGTTCGCCGGCTATCGACGCCATGAAATCCTCTCTGCGTTTCTTTATCTGATGCCGGCTGCGGCTTCTGCAGATATCGCTCAGACGTATTGTTATTATACTCAGAGCAAATCAATTTTAGAGACTTAATTATAAACGTATCCGTTCATCTCTTCAGCGCTGCCAGGCTAATTTGTCGCATAGCGGTGGGGTTTATAGATGCGTGCGAGTTTATCTGCGGCAGGATCGGCTGGTTGGCAAACTGACGGCTACAGATGTACAAAACTTGTGTTACAAGGGGCATACATCAAATATTGCACCAGGAAAAAAGGGCGCAGGGTATGGCCACAATTTTTAAGATATTTTTGTTTCTTAATCTTTATCTGAGATAGAATAATAAATGTTAAAAGTAATCAAATTCGCAAAATATCGTCTATAACAATGAAAACTGAAATATATTTACAGTCGTAATAAGCACAGTAAAACATTTTGTAAATATTACCGATATCTTACTACAACTAAACCTAACCCTACTCTCACACAGAACCCTCCCTGTACGGATGCCTAACCCTAAAACCCCCCTTCCTGATGCCTATTTATTTATTTTATTTAAGTATTTATATAGAGCTGTCCTATTACGCAGCGTGGTACAGAGTATATTGTCTGACTCTTGTCACTAACTGTCCCTCAGAGGAGCTCACACTCTAATCCAACCATAGTCCTATGTCTATGTATGTATTGTGTAGTGTATGTATCGTAGTCTAGGGTCAATTTAGGGGGAAGCCAATAACTTATCTGTATGTTTTTGGGATGTGGGAGGAAGTTGGAGTGCCTGGAGGAAACCCACACAGACACGGGGAGAACATACAAACTCCTTGCAGATGTTGACCTGGCTGGGATTAGAAGCGGGGTTCCACGCTGCAACGCGAGAGCGCTAACCACTACGCCACCTTGCTTCCCAACGCCTAACCCTAAACCCTCCCCTTCTCCGCTGCAAATTACGTTAATACAAAAAGCCATACATTTCTAAGATAATAACGTTTTATATTTATCAAAACACTTATTCTCAAAACAAAAAAACGTTAGCTGGACAGGCCCCGGGGCCGCGAATTATCGACTGCCCAAATTTTTTTCTTTGACACCCAATAGCGGATATTTTGCATTGCCGCCTAAGGGACACCCAGATAATCCATTTATCCCAAAATTTCTGGATTCCGTTTCAGGGCACATCATCCTGATTGGGAGTTGTACAGTTTGTCACAAAAGTTAGTACACCTCTTTTATTTGTGTAAATATATGATATCTTTTCATAGTGCTGCGTTGAACAACAACAACAAATAAGTTATGAAGAGCTTTTCTCCTGCGGGACTCGGGCGCATAAGCATGGCTCAGACCAGTAATTGGTTGGTAAATTGTGGTACAGAGGAAGAATTCTACAAGTCCACAAACGCCAGGCTAAACAGGTGGCTTTTCAGCCTGGATTTGAATGACTCTAGGGATGGGGCTGTCTTTACTGGGTGTGGTAGGGAATTCCAAAGGGTAGGGGCAGCATGACTGAAAGCTCTGTTTCCAAAGGTTTTGAGGTGCACGCTGGGAGTGACCAAGTTTATAGATTTATAGCTGTGAGAGGTGTGTTGCAGTTTCAGCAAGTCCTTCATGTATCCATGGCTCAAATTGTGTAGGGATTTAAATGTCAACAGCCACTGAAGATGTGATGCAATGTAAAGCAGTCAGTGTACAGCTTGTA
This sequence comes from Hyperolius riggenbachi, assembly GCF_040937935.1. Taxonomy (NCBI): domain Eukaryota; kingdom Metazoa; phylum Chordata; class Amphibia; order Anura; family Hyperoliidae; genus Hyperolius; species Hyperolius riggenbachi. The sequence continues at coordinate 289,777,850 of NC_090653.1, forward strand.
TAACAGTGTAATATTGTATAATATCTTCTCATGGGACATCACTGCAGATGTGACGCTGTGATACAATGTAAAGCAGTCAGTGTACAGCTTGTATAACAGTGTAAATATTGTATGATATCATCTCATGGGACAGCACTGCAGATGGGACACTGTGATACAATGTAAAGCAGTCAGTGTACAGCTTGTATAACAGTGTAATATTGTATGATATCTTCTCATGGGACAGTACTGCAGATGTGACACTCTGTTACAATGTAAAGCAGTCAGTGTACAGCTTGTATAACAGTGTTATATTGTATGATATCTTCTCATGGGACAGCACTGCAGATGTGACGCTGTGATACAATGTAAAGCAGTCAGTGTACAGCTTGTATAACAGTGTAATATTGTATATCTTCTCATGGGACCACACTGCAGATGTGACGCTGTGACACAATGTAAAGCAGTCAGTGTACTGCTTGTATAACAGTGTAATATTGTATGATATCTTCTCATGGGAGAGCACTGCAGATGTGACGCTGTGATACAATGTAAAGCAGTCAGTGTACAGCTTGTATAACAGTGTAATATTGTATGATATCTTCTCATGGGAGAGCACTGCAGATGTGACGCTGTGATACAATGTAAAGCAGGCAGTGTACAGCTTGTATAACAGTGTAAATATTGTATGATATCTTCTCATGGGACAGCACTGCAGATGTGACACTGTGATACAATGTAAAGCAGTCAGTGTACAGCTTGTATAACAGTGTAAATATTGTATGATATCTTCTCATGGGACAGCACTGCAGATGTGACGCTGTGATACAATGTAAAGCAGTCAGTGTACAGCTTGTATAACAGTGTAATATTGTATGATATCTTCTCATGGGACAGCACTGCAGATGTGACGCTGGGATACAATGTAAAGCAGGCAGTGTACAGCTTGTATAACAGTGTAAATATTGTATGATACCTTCTCATGGGACAGAACTGCAGATGTGACGCTGTGATACAATGTAAAGCAGTCAGTGTACAGCTTGTATAACAGTGTAAATATTGTATTATATCTTCTCATGGGACAACACTGCAGATGTGACACTGTGATACAATGTAAAGCAGTCAGTGTACAGCTTGTATAACACTGTAAATATTGTATGATATCTTCTCATGGGACAGCACTGCAGATGTGACACTGTGATACAATGTAAAGCAGTCAGTGTACAGCTTGTATAACAGTGTAATATTGTATGATATCTTCTCATGGGACAGCACTGCAGATGTGACACTGGGATACAATGTAAAGCAGTCAGTGTACAGCTTGTATAACACTGTAAATATTGTATGATATCTTCTCATGGGACAGCACTGCAGATGTGACACTGTGATACAATGTAAAGCAGTCAGTGTGCAGCTTGTATAACATTGTAATATTGTATGATATCTTCTCATGGGACAGCACTGCAGATGTGACACTGTGATACAATGTAAAGCAGTCAGTGTACAGCTTGTATAACAGTGTAATATTGTATGATATCTTCCCATGGGACAGCACTGCCGATGTGACGCTGTGATACAATGTAAAGCAGTCAGTGTACAGCTTGTATAACACTGTAAATATTGTATGATATCTTCTCATGGGACAGCACTGCAGATGTGACACTGTGATACAATGTAAAGCAGTCAGTGTGCAGCTTGTATAACAGTGTAATATTGTATCATATCTTCTCATGGGACAGCACTGCAGATGTGACACTGTGATACAATGTAAAGCAGTCAGTGTACAGCTTGTATAACAGTGTAAATTTGTTCTCATCAAAATAACTCAACGCTCAACCATTAATGCCTAAACTGCCTGCAGCAAAAATGAGTACATCCCTAAGTGAGGAATGTCACAATTCTGCCCAGAGTGTGAATATTCTGTGTGCCACCATTATTCTCCAGCACTGCTGTATCTCTCTCTGGCATGGGGGTCACTATAGCGTCACAGGTGCCACTGGAATCCTCTTCCCCTCCTCCATGATGAAGCTGGTGGATGTTAGAGACCTTGTGCTCCTCCCCCTTCCATATAAGGAGGGCCCACAGATGCTCAGTAGTGGTAAGGTCTGGAGACGTGCATGGCCAGTCCAGCACCTTTACCCTCAGTTTTGTTTAGCAATGCAGTGGTTGTCTTGAAGGTATATTTGAAATTGTGATAATGTTGGGAGTACTGTCCTGCAGCCCAGTTTTATGAAGGGGGATCATCCTCTGCTTCAGTATGTCACAATACCTGGTGATATTCATGGTTCTATTAATGACCTGTAGCTCCCCAGTGCAGGCAGCACTCATGTAGCCCGAAACTAGAACACCCCCACCGCCATGCTTCACTGTTGGCTAGACACACTTGTTCTCTACTACTCACCTGGTTGCTGCGACACACACTTGACACCATCTGAACCAAAGACGCTTACCTTGATCTCATCAGACCACAGGACATGGTTTCAGTAATCCCTGTTCTTAGTCTACTTGACTTCAGCAAATTGTTTGTGGGCTTTCTTGTGAATCCTGTTTAGAAGAGGCTTCTTTCTGGGATAACAGCCTCGCACACCCATTTGATGCATCGTACGGCGTATAGACTGAGTACCGACAGGCTGACACCCCACCCCTCCAACCTCTGCAGCAATGCGGCCAGCACTCCATATGTCTATTTGCTAAAGACAATCTCTTTATATGATGCTAAGCAGGTGCAATCAACTCCTTTGGACACCCACGTTGTGTAACATGTCCTGTTACACTGCTGTATGATTTTGGCCACCGTAATGCAGCTCAGTGTCAGGGTATTGGCAATCTCCTTCTAGCCATCTTTTATGTAGAGCAACAATTCTTTAAAGGGGAACTGAAGAGAGATATATGGAGGCTGCCATGTTTATTTCCTTTTAAGCAATACCAGTTGCCTGGCAGCCCTGCTGATCCTCTGCCTCTAATACTATTAGCCATAGCCCCTGAACAAGCATGCAGCAGATCAGGTGTTTCACACTTTAAAGTCAGATCTGACAAGACTAGCTGCATGCTTGTTTATGGTGTTATTCAGATACTACTGCAGAGAAATAGACCAGCAGGGCTGCCAGGCAACTTGTATTGTTTAAAAGGAAATAAATATGGCCGCCTCCGTATAACCCTTACTTTAGTTCCCCTTTAAGCTCCTCAGAGAGTTCTCTGCCATGAGGAGCCATGCTGAGCTTCCAGTGACCAGTATGAGAGAGTGTGATAAATGTAACACACCTCCTGCTCCCCAGTCACACCTGAGACCTTGTAACACTAACCAGTCACATGACCCCGGGTAGGGAAAATGTCTGATTGGGCAGAATTCCTCTATAAGGGCCCGTTTCCACTGTTGCGACGCGATTTCGCCGGCATCCCGACGCTTGTAAAAACGCATGCGGATGCGTTTCCGCATGCGTTTTTACCCGCGATTTCGCATGGCAGGGTGCCATGCGAAATTAACCATGACACTGCCAGGGCAAAATAACATTAAAAAAGGTGCGAAATCACACGCAAAATCGCGGGTAAAAACGCATGTAACAAACGCATGCGTTTTTACTATTAAATACATTAGCGGCCATTCGCACGGATTCCCGACGCAGGCGAATTCTGTGGGTCCCGTCGTGCAGATTTGGCCCGCCGCCAAATCGCTCCCGCACGCCGCACTTCAGTGTAACAAGCGAATCCGCATCTCGTCGCCGCATGCGGATTCGCTATGGTGGAAACGAGGCCTAAGCTCCTCAGAGAGATCTCTGCCATGAGCAGCCATGCTGAGCTTCCAGTGACCAGTATGAGAGAGTGTGAGAGTGATAACACCAAATGTAACACACCTCCTGCTCCCAGTTACACCTGAGACCTTGTAACACTAACCAGTCACATGACCCCAGGGAGGGAAAATGTCTGATTGGGCAGAATTCTTCTATAAGCTCCTCAGAGAGATCTCTGCCATGAGGAGCCATGCTGAGCTTCCAGTGACCAGTATGAGTGTGAGAGAGCGATAACACCAAATGTAACACACCTCCTGCTCCCCAGTCACACCTGAGACCTTGTAACACTAACCAGTCACATGACCCCAGGGAGGGAAAATGTCTGATTGGGCAGAATTCTTCTATAAGCTCCTCAGAGAGTTCTCTGTCATGAGGAGCCATGCTGAGCTTACCAGTGTGAGAACACCAAATTAAATACAAATTTAACCAGGGCTGCGGAGTCAGTACAAAAATCATCTGAATCCACCTCCGACTCCAGGTACCCAAAATCCGACTCGTTAAGGTAGCCATACACTGGTCGATTTGCCATCAGATTCGACCAACAGATAGATCCCTCTCTGATCGAATCTGATCAGAGAGGGATCGTATGGCTACCTTTACTACAAACAGATTGTGAACTGATTTCAGCCTGAAACCGATCACAATCTGTTGTGGTGGTGGTGGTGCTGCCGCCGCTCCCCCCGCCCGCATACATTACCTGCTCCGCCGGCGTGACTCTAGTCCCCAGGTCTCCGCTGTCTTTCTTATCTTTACTTCTTCCTGCCCGGCAGGAAGTTTAAACAGTAGAGCGCCCTCTACTGTTTAAACTTCCTGCCGGGCAGGAGGAACTGAAGCATGCCGGAGACCAGCGCGGACACGGAGCAGCGGTGACCGGGGGTAGTTGCGCCGGCGGAGCAGGTAATGTATGCGGCTCTAATGCGTCGGTCGTCGGGCACTCGAACGCCGCTAGCGACGCGCTCCCTACCCGCGGGCGATCGACGCTAATTTTCCGCACGGAACGATCGACGGGATTGGACGAAATGGATCGAAATTCGGCGTGTAGCGGGAACGATTGGCAGCAGATTCGATCCCAGTGATCGAATCTGCTGTCGAAACGGCGGCAAATTGGACCAGTGTATGGCCAGCTTTAGTCTAGTACTTACCGGGGCTGTGGTTTTGGTACAAAAATCATCAGACTCCAACTTCGATTCCACAGTCCTGAATGTAACCCCACCCACACCTGAGATTGCATCTTCAGTATTGTCCCCTGAAACGATACAATAAAATATTTACAAAACTGTAAGAGGTGGACTGTACACAGTTTCTTGGATATTTTACACTACTGCTCCCCAGATATACCTTTATATGTATTTATACAGCACTGGCAAATCTGCAACACTTAATAAGCAATAGCATAATGACCTTTAAAGAAAAAACATTTGTTGCAACTGATACAGGTCCTGCAACAAATCTGCAGTGTCTACTTCCTGCTTTCATGGAAGCAGACATATGGTTAACATCCTATGTTTACAAATTAGCAGCTCTGACCAGGCAGCCAGCTGACACAGCTGAGAGATCCGCCTGTACAGCGCTGGTACCAGGCGGTAATAAGCACCTGGCCGGTGCAGGAAAGCAGCTGATAGGCGGTGACTGTGTGAAAGAACCCTAAGGGCCTGTACACACTGCTGCGCTTGCGGTGCGCTTTTAAAATCGCATGCGATTTTAAAAACTCAGCGCAAGCGCAGCAGTGTGTACAGGCCCTGATGCTGCTTCCGTTGGGGACAGGAAGTTGCAGAATTGCTTGTGTCACTGTCCTGTCATTGGAAGTTTTGGGATCCTATCCTTTGCCGGCGAGTTTTTCGCTGTCACTTGCAGGTAGCGCAGAGCCGCCCGCCTGTCGCTGTCGCCCGGCTCCCTCCTCTGTCTGAGCGAGCCGCTAATTGATTGGTTACTCCTCTAATCTGTGCGCTTTCTAACCAGGTGCAGCCGCCATGCTCTGACAACCGCCAATCAGATCGATTTGCCGCTACAGCACAACGCATATTATCTGCTAATGACGGAGAGCGTGAAGCCAGATCGGTGGGAAGGGTAGAAAATCAAGTTAAGCGCACAAAGGCGAGAACAGCGGAGAAGCAATGCTGCTCTGTGTGCAACAAAAGAGCTGGATAAACCAGAACGCCTGATTGCTGAGAGTCGGGACTACTGTCCCCCCATATTATCCAAATCTCCCCCCAATTCTCCAACCCCCATGCTCCGAACTGCTGTGTCCAACACCCTTAAAGCAAACCTGAACTGAAAATTGAAAGTCAAAATAAATATACGTATGTCATACTTGCCTCTTGTGTAGTCTACTTATTAATCTCTTTCTCCTCTCCTGCGTCATGTTTGTCCACTGTGATCGATGGAATTCTCCATCCTCCATTTTGAAAATGGCCGTTACCCCCATAAAAGCTTCCTGGTCAGCAAACTGTAGTATCGCCCGCTTGAGCCATAGGGAAACATGGACATTACCTTGCACCTCAGTTGTCCTTTCAGTTATAACTGACAGCAACTGATGCATAACTGACAGCAACTGATATATTTCAGTTCTGACAAAATCTTGTCAGAACTGGAAGGGATCGTTGTCAGAAGAAAATGGTGAGCTTCTGAGAGGAACTGATGGTGAGGTAAATATGTAATATTCATTTGCAGGTACATCATATTTAAATACTTTTACTCAGTTCAGGTTCCCTTTAAGCTCCTCATATTCTGCAGGCCCTTCCTGGCCACTTTTCTGTAGTAGCTGAGATGAGCCTTGCCAGCTTGCCAGATGCCCATACATCTAGATGTACGGCACATTGACCATTAGACAGATCTCTCTGTGATCGAATCTGATCAATGGTCGATCTGTTGGCTGACCATACACAATCTGATTTCAGAAATAGGCCTAGCAGCTTCCTATCCTTCCTAAGCTCATGGTGAACCAGAACTCCCAGGAGTGTGTAAGGAGCTACACAGGACCAAAAAGCCCTCTTACTAAAATGCATGGAAAACAAGTTTGCTGCGTTAAAACTGAAGGAATTTGTGAATGTTCAGGTTGGAGTGAGCATATGATGTCTCCCACAATGCATCACTGCTGAATATGCAAATCATCCTTTGTCATCCCTGTAAGCTAGCCACACCCCCAGAACCGCTGGAATGCAGTGATGTGTCAGCTGGTCAGGCCTCGTTCACATCTGCTGCGCTGAGAAACGTGTGAAAGCGCATGGTAAAAAAAAGCATGTGCTTGTGCGCGCTTTAGTGCACGTTTCTGTGAGTTGCACGTTTTGCTTATTGTAGCAGTTGCCAATAAAGCTTTGTTTTTATATGTAAATGTATTTTTCTTTCCCAATAGGGGCAAAAAACGCATGCGCTTTTGTGCTAAAAAAAAGCGCACCCATTCACTTGCATTGATGTGCGCTTTACAGCTCAGTGCACAGAAATGCAGCAACACTACGTTTTTGTAACGCTGCTCAGTGCATAGATGTGAACCAGGCACATATAATTACATGGGAAATTCAATACCTTGCAGAACGCACAGGGCAGTGCGCTGTGAAAAGCGCGCAGAAACTTCCCTAGTGTGAACAAAGCCTTAATCGTACAGAGCCACAATAATCCAACGTGCATACAGACTGTTTCAGATTGGTTGGTCCTCATCAGTGCATGGCATGGATTAATGTGGCTCTATGGGGTATATTTTTATCTGGTGAGCGGTGATGTCACTCCTGGGGGGATTCTGCTCTGTGCCCTCAGCTTCTGACACTGTCTGCTCTGCGCCCCTCAGCCTCTATACCGAATCTCAGGCAGTTGTATTGCTGCTGTTACAGTTGGTTTTATCTGATGAGTGGTGATGTCACTCCTGTAATATATGTTTATCTGGGGAGTGGTGATGTCACTCCTGGGGGGATTCTGCTCGGCGCCCCTCAGCCTCTGACACTCTCTGCACGTGCCCCTCGGCCCCTGACTCTCGGTCTGTCTCTTCCCTGCACCCCTCAGCCTCTGTCTCTGCTCTGCGCCCCTTAGCCTCTGCCACTCTCTGCTCTGTGCCCCTCAGCCTCTGTCTCTGCTCTGTGCCCCTCAGTCTCTCTCTGCTCTGCGCCCCTCAGCCTCCGTCTCTGCTCTGCGCCCCTCAGCCTCTGTCTCTGCTCTGCGCCCCTCAGCCTCTGTCTCTGCTCTGTGCCCCTCAGCCTCTGTCTCTGCTCTGTGCCCCTCAGTCTCTCTCTGCTCTGCGCCCCTCAGCCTCCGTCTCTGCTCTGCGCCCCTCAGCCTCTGTCTCTGCTCTGCGCCCCTCAGCCTCTGTCTCTGCTCTGTGCCCCTCAGCCTCTGTCTCTGCTCTGTGCCCCTCAGCCTCTGTCTCTGCCCTGCGCCCCTCAGCCTCTGTCTCTGCTCTGCGCCCCTCAGCCTCTGTCTCTGCTCTGTGCCCCTCAGCCTTTGTCTCTGCTCTGTGCCCCTCAGCCTCTGTCTCTGCTCTGTGCCCCTCAGCCTCTGTCTCTGCTCTGCGCCCCTTAGCCTCTGCCACTCTCTGCTCTGTGCCCCTCAGCCTCTGTCTCTGCTCTGTGCCCCTCAGTCTCTCTCTGCTCTGTGCCCCTCAGCCTCCGTCTCTGCTCTGCGCCCCTCAGCCTCTGTCTCTGCTCTGCGCCCCTCAGCCTCTGTCTCTGCCCTGCGCCCCTCAGCCTCTGTCTCTTCCCTGCGCCCCTCAGCCTCTGTCTCTGCTCTGCGCCCCTCAGCCTCTGTCTCTGCTCTGTGCCCCTCAGCCTTTGTCTCTGCTCTGTGCCCCTCAGCCTCTGTCTCTGCTCTGTGCCCCTCAGCCTCTGTCTCTGCTCTGTGCCCCTCAGCCTCTGTCTTTGCTCTGTGCCCCTTAGCCTCTGTCTTTGCTCTGCGCCCCTCAGCCTCTCTCTGCTCTGCGCCCCTCAGCCTCTCTCTGCTCTGCGCCCCTCAGCCTCTCTCTGCTCTGCGCCCCTCAGCCTCTCTCTGCTCTGTGCCCCTCAGCCTCTGTCTCTGCTCTGTGCCCCTTAGCCTCTGTCTCTGCTCTGTGCCCCTCAGCCTCTCTCTGCTCTGTGCCCCGCAACCTCTGTAGAGGATCTCGGGCAGTCCTGTTGCTGCTGTTTAGAGCTGGTGTGGTGAATTTGTTGCTCCTGTGTTGCTTTGTTGTTGTAGAGGGGGGTCAGTTTATGGCAGGGCTGTAAACCACAGCCTGGAGGTCATTAAACTTGAAACTGTTGTGCACTTGGGCCTGTTCAGTCTCCAGGCTCTTCCTGCCACCTTCCTCCTCTCAGGCCTGGGCTGGGGGTCTTTCATCTCCCCCCTCTGCATGCTCAGCTGTCCCCCCATCATTACACTGCTGGCCGGGGCTCTATAAACTCTCCCCCCTCCCTCCCTGGGGGCTACTGGACCGTCCTGCTGCCAGAAAACACAACTACTACAATTGGGGACAATCAGGAAACTGAATAATGTGACACATTGATGACATTTCTCTCCAATCGTGAGAAATCCTCCCTCCAGATCTCACACATTGCAGCAGAATCCTGCAGATCATATGACAACCCAGGTAAGGGTGCCCACACACACATCGATTTTATTTCCTGCAGATTCGATTACTTTGAATCAAATTGGTAATTCATTCCATTTAACCACTTAAAGAGGAACTCCAGTGAAAATAATGTAATAAAAAAAAGTGCTACACTTTTACAATAATTATGTTTAAATGGTTTAGTCAGTGTTTGCCCATTGCAAAACCTTTTTAAATCCCTGATTTGCATTCTGACATTTATTACATGGTGACATTTTTACTGCTGGCAGGTGATGTAGCTGCTGCTTGCTGTTTTGGCAGTTGGAACCAGCTGTAAACAGCTATTTCCCACAATGCAACAAGGTTCACAGACAGGAAACTGCCAGGAGTACCACGGTCCTCAGCGTTTCTTGTGGGAGGGGTTTCACCACAATATCAGTCATACAGCGCCCCCTGATGGTCTGTTTGTGAAAATGAATAGATTTCTCATGTAAAAGGGGGTATCAGCTACTGATTGGGATAAGGTTCAATTCTTAGTTGGGAGTTTCTCTTTAAATACCAGCGGTTTCTGCCCCTTTAAGGACCAGAGACCACGATGGAATAGCGACTAATACCAATGAATCGCCGCACATACCCGCCGCAACGCGCCGGGAACCTGGACCACCCACTCTCCCGTCTCTATGATGACAGCGGCGAGATTATTGGGAGCGACGAAAGCGGCGAGCGCGCGGCGTGGGTAGATTGCAATCGACGCCCTGGCAGCCAGATAGCCATCAAAACAGGGCGTAGATTTCAAACGCTAAGGTTCTTAAGTAGTTAAGGTGGCCAATCATCTAGCGATTTGGCGCTGATTGACCATTTGATTCGATCATTTTATCAAATCTCGAGAGTATAGTGTGCTCCAGTATGCCCAAACGATAAAAAGTGGCTGATATCATATCGAATCGACTAGCTTAGGCAGGAAACCCACTTCCAGGGCAGTTTTCCCCTGCGTTTCCCAGGCTTCCGTCAGGTTTTGCGTTCGCGTCTTATGTATGCGGTTTCCGCGTGCGTTTCCGCGTTTATGCATTGGCATGGCATGTACTGCCAGGCAACGTGCGGGGAAAAAGCAGAAAACTTTGGGTTTAGAAAATGCGTAAAAAAAGGGCAAACGCACACAAACGGCCGCAGCGCACGTGGTTCCCGCTCTAGGCTATTGACTTCAATAGCCTTTACAATCGTGTGCGTTTTGCCATTCGCGGAAAAACGTGCAAAAAATGCATGTAGTGTGTTCCCTGCCTCAGTCAACCGAGCAGGATGAAAGGAATCTGCTACTGTCCACATGACATTCAGTCGCCTCTGAATCGATTTTGGCATTCAGAGCATTGAGATACATCATCTGTCAGATAAATTAGTGAAGGTGAATTGCATACAATCGCGCTTGTAGTGTGTGGGTCACTAGTCGATCTGCTTTTGATTAACCATACTGAAGTCTATCACTTGAGTTGATAGCTTTGTCGATCTGAATCAGAATCGCTAGATGGATGGTTACTTTAAATGTTCAATTCGATCGATTTTGATCGGACTGGATGAATAATCTGGGTCGATTGGGGGCGGGGCCTGGAGTGGCGGATAATCGCTAGGCTATAGCGTTGCACTGAATTGATCGGTTTTTTTTTGTTTGTTTGTTTTTTTGTTTGTTTTTTAAGATTCCAGCAAGGAATCTATAAACAAATCGTCATGCTGCGTGTGGTAGGAATCAATTTCTCCTGAAAGGAACCGACCGGTTTCGTACATTGGGTGGACATCTAGAAGTGTATGGGCTTTGTAATTTTTCTCAGATCTCTGGCTGCACCACCTTGTGGGGAATTTTTTTTTTTTTTTTATTGGTCATTTTTTATTTTAATACTTTTGCTAAAAGTTTACAAACTGGGATTTAATAGCATTAAACCTCATTATAGAGGATATAGTGGCTGGAAGTGTACTGGTTAAGGGCTCTGCCTTTGACATGGGAGACCAGGGTTCAAATCCTGGCTAGGGTCAGTACCTAATCAGTAAGGAGTTCAAGGCAAGACTCCCTAACACTGCAGGTGGCCTCCTGAGCGCGTCCCAGTGGCTGCAGCTCTTGAGCGGTTTGAGTCCGTCAGGAGAAAAGCGCTATATAAATGTTAGGATTATTATTATTATCTATAAAGTATACATTCTCCCGAGCGTCTCGCCAGCAGTGTGATGAGGGAAAACAGCGAACAGGAAGCGTCACGTCCGGGTTTGTAAAGAAAGGAGGCTGGAGGCGAAGACTTGCCGACAAGGAAATCATTCCTCTCCAGTCTGCGCTGGGTGCCAGGAAAACGCTTAATGCGAGTCTGTGATTGTAAGTGTACAGAAGGGCATCCCCTGCATTCCTTTACACAACTCTGCTAATGCACCCCTTTACATTGCTCTGCTAAGGAGGGGAGGGGGTCATCCCTGCACCCCTTTACACAGCTTTGCTAAGGGGGATAGCTTATGTCGGTGGTTCCTACGGTATGACTGTAACAACCCCAGGCTCATCTAAAAGACAAAAGGAGACCAGGATTCCAATGGTGCAGAATTGTGTAAGATTCAGGAAAGCAAATTGCTAAGGATTTATATACTCACAAAGGTGGGTTGCAAGTCCTTGCAACCACCGTCAGAGCAGGCGGGAAGTTAACCGTCCCCGCTCGATTTCACAGGTCTGTGACAGGAACTGGGCGGTCGCAGTCCAGAAGTTCTTAAGACCACTAAAACTCTATCACCTCTAACAGAGGTATGACAAGACACTTAAAACAGGGGTGGAGGCTCCCAATGCATAAAATATAGGCTAATAAGCTATTAATCTTATAAACAGAGGGGTAATCTTACCTCTCAAAGAATTTGGACCATTTTATTGAAAAAGTTATTTATTTGCGCACATAAAATTGACAACGCGTTTTGTGGGTGCTTGCCCGCTTCCTCAATTCAATAAAAAAAGCAGGTGCCTTAAATGGCTGTGTAGCAAGCATGAGGACCTCTCTGTGTCAGACACATGGCATCGTCTGCATCCATTTACACAACTCTATCATAGGATATCATTGTTTCTGTTGGCCTCTGTCGCCATTAGAAGACCACACTGATGCAGAGCTCAGCATTGGACATTTAGTGGTTGGTTAGTGGTCTTGCTCTCTGTGGACGGACCACACTGGCACAGGGCATTGGATGTTCAGCAGTTGGTTAGTAGCCTCTCTCTGTGGATGGACCACACTGGCACTCAGCATTGGACGTTCAGTGGTTGGTTAGTGGTCTCCATCTCTGTTGACAGACCACACTGGCGCAGAGCTCAGCACTGGCCGTTCAGTAGTTGGTTAGTAGCCTCTCTCTGTGGATGGACCACACTGGCGCTTGGCATTGGACGTTCAGCATTGGACGTTCAGTAGTTGGTTAGTGGCCTCTCTCTGTGGACGGACCACACTGGCGCTCAGCGTTGGACGTTCAGTAGTTGGTTAGTGGCCTCTCTCTGTGGATGGACCACACTGGCGCTCAGCATTGGACGTTCAGTAGTTGGTTAGTGGTCTCTCTCTGTGGATGGACCACACTGGCGCTCAGCATTGGACGTTCAGTAGTTGGTTAGTGGCCTCTCTCTGTGGACGGACCACACTGGCGCTCAGCGTTGGACGTTCAGTAGTTGGTTAGTGGCCTCTCTCTGTGGATGGACCACACTGGCGCTCAGCATTGGACGTTCAGTGGTTGGTTAGTGGTCTCGCTCTCTGTGGACGGACCACACTGGCGCTCAGCATTGGACGTTCAGTAGTTGGTTAGTGGTCTCTCTCTGTGGATGGACCACACTGGCGCTCAGCATTGGACGTTCAGTGGTTGGTTAGTGGTCTCGCTCTCTGTGGACGGACCACACTGGCGCTCAGCGTTGGACGTTCAGTAGTTGGTTAGTGGTCTCTCTCTGTGGATGGACCACACTGGCGCTCAGCATTGGACGTTCAGTGGTTGGTTAGTGGTCTCGCTCTCTGTGGACGGACCACACTGGTGCTTGGCATTGGACGTTCAGCAGTTGGTTAGTGGTCTCTCTCTGTGGATGGACCACACTGGCGCGCAGAGCTCAGCATTGGACGTTCAGTAGTTGGTTAATGGTCTCTCTCTGTGGATGGACCACACTGGCGCTCAGCATTGGACGTTCAGTAGTTGGTTAATGGTCTCTCTCTGTGGATGGACCACACTGGCGCTCAGCATTGGACGTTCAGTAGTTGGTTAATGGTCTCTCTCTGTGGATGGACCACACTGGCGCTCAGCATTGGACGTTCAGTAGTTGGTTAATGGTCTCTCTCTGTGGATGGACCACACTGGCGCTCAGCATTGGACGTTCAGCGGTTGGTTAGTGGTCTCGCTCTCTGTGGACGGACCACACTGGTGCTTGGCATTGGACGTTCAGCAGTTGGTTAGTGGTCTCTCTCTGTGGACGGACCACACTGGCGCGCAGAGCTCAGCATTGGACGTTCAGTAGTTGGTTAATGGTCTCTCTCTGTGGATGGACCACACTGGCGCTCAGCATTGGACGTTCAGTAGTTGGTTAATGGTCTCTCTCTGTGGATGGACCACACTGGCGCTCAGCATTGGACGTTCAGTGGTTGGTTAGTGGTCTCGCTCTCTGTGGACGGACCACACTGGCGCTCAGCATTGGACGTTCAGTGGTTGGTTAGTGGTCTCGCTCTCTGTGGACGGACCACACTGGTGCTTGGCATTGGACGTTCAGTAGTTGGTTAGTGGTCTCTCTCTGTGGGTGGACCACACTGGCGCGCAGAGCTCAGCATTGGACGTTCAGTAGGTGGTTAGTGGCCTCTCTCTGTGGATGGACCACACTGGCGCTCAGCATTGGACGTTCAGTGGTTGGTTAGTGGTCTCACTCTCTGTGGACGGACCACACTGGCGCTCAGCATTGGACGTTCAGCAGTTGGTTAGTGGTCTCTCTCTGTGGATGGACCACACTGGCGCGCAGAGCTCAGCATTGGACGTTCAGTAGTTGGTTAGTGGCGCCTCTCTGTGGATGGACCACACTGGCGCTTAGCATTGGACGTTCAGTGGTTGGTTAGTGGTCTCGCTCTCTGTGGACGGACCACACTGGCGCTTGGCATTGGACGTTCAGCAGTTGGTTAGTGGTCTCTCTCTGTGGATGGACCACACTGGCGCGCAGAGCTCAGCATTGGACGTTCAGTAGTTGGTTAGTGGCCTCTCTCTGTGGATGGACCACACTGGCGCTCAGCATTGGACGTTCAGTGGTTGGTTAGTGGTCTCTCTCTCTGGATGGACCACACTGGCGCACAGAGCTCAGCATTGGACGTTCAGTAGTTGGTTAGTGGCCTCTCTCTGTGGATGGACCACACTGGCGCGCAGAGCTCAGCATTGGACGTTCAGTAGTTGGTTAGTGGCCTCTCTCTGTGGATGGACCACACTGGCGCTCAGCATTGGACGTTCAGTGGTTGGTTAGTGGTCTCACTCTCTGTGGACGGACCACACTGGCGCTCAGCATTGGACGTTCAGCAGTTGGTTAGTGGTCTCTCTCTGTGGATGGACCACACTGGCGCGCAGAGCTCAGCATTGGACGTTCAGTAGTTGGTTAGTGGCCTCTCTCTGTGGATGGACCACACTGGCGCTCAGCATTGGACGTTCAGTAGTTGGTTAGTGGCCTCTCTCTGTGGATGGACCACACTGGCGCTCAGCATTGGACGTTCAGTGGTTGGTTAGTGGTCTCTCCCTCTGTGGACGGACCACACTGGCGCAGAGCTCAGCACAGGCCATTAAGCGGTTGGTTAGTGGTCGGTCTCTCTCCCCCACGTTTAGCGGTTGCAGCTCGGAGAGAGAGGTCAGCGCAGTGATTGTTATAGGGAAACATTCCTGGTGTATATTTAGCAGCGCGGGGCGTCCGGTTTCCTGGTGGAACGGCCTGTGGGGCGAGAGGATGTTTACAGAGGACAGGAAGCTTCTCCATTCAGAGAAAAGTGAACGCTCTCCAGCGCCTGGGACAGTCCTGAGAGCCAATCCCGGCCCGGCTTTCCTGACCGTGTGACCCGCCTGGCGTCCCTGGACATTCTCTGGAGAGGTTGGGGCTGATGAGCAGCTGAGGAGCGCAGAACTGGCAGTAATGTCTGGGGCTCCATCATATCCAGCAGGCTGAATATTCTAATACAGATCTGGCCCATTTATAGAGAGTAAACCTTGAGCTCTCTGTGTCTCTAGGTTCCCTGCTCTGCACACCTGCTGCACCCCATTACCCGGGTCCTCCTCACCCTTACTAGACGTTAGCATATGACTCGGGCTAACTAATGCCATGTGTAAGTGAAATATTAGGGTGCATACGCACATCCAATTTTGATTGCCCAATTTTACCACCTCCATATGTAGTATGAGGGCCTACAGAGTTTGAATACTATGATCAGATTGTGTAGAAGCTCTAACGTGATGTGATAGTGGGAACATTGGCCAATCAAAATTGGATGAGTGTACCAGGCTTAACCTTTGGCTAGAATGACCCTTTGTAAAGAATTGTATGTGGAACAGATCGGGGTACCACTAAGGTAAGTCTTATTCAGTATACCCACTTTTATACTCATCATCCTGGTTTCGACATCAGAAACACTTCCTGTATATTGGTATGCAGCCCCGCCCACCCAGTGATGTCACTGCCTAGGCTGTTTAGCTCTGCGTATTCCTCCTCCCACAGCATTCTGAGAGACCAAGCATTACTTTCACTGGCTTCAGAACTCTCAGTAACCAAACATTCCTCAGAGCTCCACCTGACAGGACTAAAGATGTGGCCACCAGTGATAAAATCAGGGAGAGGAATAATTTTGGGCGAACATGGACTAAATGATTCATACATTAATTTTGTTATTATTATTATTATTATTATTAATATACAGCGCCTTGGAAGATGCTGCCACTATAACAGAATCAAAGGTATAACATTACAATATAAACAATATGACAGTTAACAGTAATTAATATTGTAAAAAATAAATAAAAATTATTCTGTAATTTTCAGTAGAGTTCCTCTTTAAAGTGACCCTTAACTGTAAAACAATTACAAGAGTTTCACTTAACTGGGGCTTCTACCAGCCCCCCTCTTACTGCGCCTGTGCAGGACGTGTTTGAAGTGAATGCGTAAGAGGATACGCGGGGAAAAGGCGCTGCGGACCGCCGATTAATTATTCGGCAAAACCGAAACTGCACCGCGGCGGGAGAATGGAGGATCATTGAGGACCGGCGCAGGGCGGCTGCGGGGGGCAGGTAGAAGCCCCCAGGTAAGTGAAACTCTTTAAAAGGACTGATATGGATGTTTCCTTTTAAAGGGAAGGTTCAGGGAGGGGATTAAAAAAATAAAAATAAATTTCCACTTACCTGGGGCTTCCTCCAGCCCGTGGCAGGCAGGAGGTGCCCTCGCCGCCGCTCCGCAGGCTCCCGGTGGTCTCCGGTGCCCGACCCGACCTGGCCAGGCCGGCTGCCAGGTCGGGCTCTTCTGTGCTCCATTTCCTGGCACTTCTGCGTCCCACGCCGGCGCGCTGACGTCATCGGACGTCCGCCGGGCTGTACTGCGCATGCGCAGAACTACTGCGCCTGTGCAGTACAGCCCGGCGGACGTCCGATGATGTCAGCGCGCCGGCATGGGACGCAGAAGTACAAGGACTTGGAGCGCAGAAGATCCCGACCTGGCAGCCGGCCTGGCCAGGTCGGGTCGGGCACCGGAGACCACCGGGAGCCTGCGGAGCGGCGGCGAGGGCACCTCCTGCCTGCCACGGGCTGGAGGAAGCCCCAGGTAAGTGGAAATTTATTTTTATTTTTTTAATCCCCTCCCTGAACCTTCCCTTTAAACAATACCAGTTGCCTGGCAGTCCAGCTGATCTTTGTGACTGCAATAGTGGCTGAATCACACCCTGAAACAAGCATGCAGCTAATCCAGTCTGACTTCAGTCAGAGCACCTGATCTGCATGCTTGTTCAGGGGCTGTGGCTAAAAGTATTAGAGGCAGAGGATCAGCAGGGGAGTCAGGCAACTTGTATTATTTTATAAGGATATGGATTTTTCCTTATAAAATAATACAAGTTGCCTGACTCCCCTGCTGACTCCCCTCCTCAGTTTAGAAAAACAAAAGTTTGCTTTCTTAAAACAGAAAGAATTAGGTTCCCTTTAAGATGACCACTTTGTTGTATATTTTAGGCCTTTTTATGGGCAGTAGCCTCAGACGAGCGTTGTATTTGTCAGGTGACGGACTCTCCTCGCCCCCGCTCGGCGTTTAGGCCCTTTACGAAGAAGACGTATCTTTGTAAATATCTCAGATAACGGTAATCGCTCCTGACGAGTGTGGCAGTGTCTTCGCTCTGGGAATGCCTGTCTGCGCTGTGCGGCGGTCTGTTTCCCCGTCTCCTGCGGCGGGACCCTCATGTCAGCGGGGGAGACCCGATACAACGCGATAGGGTTAAGCGTCCTGGTACCCAGAAGCCTGGAGCTCTGACATTTCTCCTCTCCTGAACCCTGATTAGTTGTGAAAGGAGAGAGTGCGAGATGCAGGCGGCGTGTGGCCCCGGGGACGATGGCAAGGTTGTACAGGACGCGATGATGGGCCCTTCCACCGCCATCTGCAGCGACGGCGACTTGAGGGGGAACGCCGCGTCTTCCACCTCCATCTGCAGCAATGGCAACTTAAGGGGGAACTCTGCATCTTCCTCCTTCACCTCACATTTGCTGTTGGCCGGGGCTTTGCATACAATGCATTGCTATGGGCTGCTCACAATTCTACAATTGTATTTATTTATTTATTTTGCATTTGTTCGCGTTTCCATAACAGGAAAAAAACTGCCTGCGTTTAGCTCCTTTTTAGTTTTTTGCGTTAATAAGTTTTTTAGTTTATTCACACCACTGTTTTTCTACGAGGGGATATTTTCACAAGCAAGAGATCACAAATTGAATAATCCACCCCAGCGATGGGATTGTCTAACTCCTACATGTCAAACTCCGGCCCGCGGGTGAAATCTGGCCTTCAGAGCCATCAAATTTGCCCCCCAAGTGGTTTCCACACTGCATTATGTTTAGCCCACTCTAGACCACCAGGGAAGCTAAACTGGGCATAAAGCCCTAGTACCCCGGGGAAGTCATATGGGGGGGGGGGGGGGAAGTAGACCCTAGACCCTAGACCCCTGTGTAAGGGTGGGAGGGAGCCATTAGACACCAGGGAACTGTGTAGGGGTGGGAGGGAGGCACTAGACACCATCGAACTGTGTAAGGGAGCCACTAGACACCAGGGAACTGTGTAAGGGTGGGAGGGAGGCACTAGACACCATCGAACTGTGTAAGGGTGGGAGGGAGCCACTAGACACCAGGGAACTGTGTAAGGGTGGGAGGGAGCCACTAGACACCAGGGAACTGTGTAAGGGTGGGAGGGAGCCACTAGACACCAGGGAACTGTGTAGGGGTGGGAGGGAGCCACTAGACACCAGGGAACTGTGTAAGGGTGGGAGGGAGCCACTAGACACCAGGGAACTGTGTAAGGGTGGGAGGGAGGCATTAGACACCATCGAACTGTGTAAGGGTGGGAGGGAGCCACTAGACACCAGGGAACTGTGTAAGGGTGGGAGGGAGCCACTAGACACCAGGGAACTGTGTAGGGGTGGGAGGGAGCCATTAGACACCAGGGAACTGTGTAGGGGTGGGAGGGAGCCATTAGACACCAGGGAACTGTTATAGGAAACCTAAACTGAGGATATGGATTTTTCCTTTTTAAAATAATACCACTTGCCTGACTCTCCTGCTGATCCTGTGTCTCTAATACTTTTAGCCACACCCCCTTAACAAGCATGCAGATCAGATGCTCTGACTGAAGTCAGACTGGATTAGGTGTGTGATTCAGGCACTGCTGGAGCCAAAGAGATCAGCAGGACTGCCGGGCAACTGGTATTTTGAGGTTGGCCCGCGACTTGGTCCCAGTGTACAATTTTGGCCCACTTTCTATTTGAGTTTGAAACTCCTCATCTAAGTAAAGCTGAAGAGCTTGTCTGATTTGCTTTCTTGCCCGCGCTCTCCTCCGTGTGCTTTATTCCCCCTCATCTGTGACTAATCAACACTGCAATTTGATCTCTCAGCTGTTTCAGCTGGCTGCCTCGGGCAGAGCAGCTAATTTGGAAACACAGAATGTTAACCCTATGTCTGCTTTCATAAAAGTGGGAAGTAGACACACTGCAAATTTGTTGCAGGATTTGTATCAGCTGTAAGAAAGAAATGTTTTCTTTAACCTCCCTGGCGTTACGCAGTGTTAGAGGCGGCGTCCGCGGGAGGATTTTTTAAAATAAAAGTTTCGCTATATGGCTAAGTTAGCACTTCACTAGCTGATTATGTCCCCCCAAGCCCCCCGGCAATTACTTCTCTCCTATGCCGCTGTCACTTACAGCAGGAAGTCAAAATCTGACAGGTTTTGGATTAGGCGATCACCTCATGGGGGATTCTGAAGGATTTCTTTATTTTAAAAAGCACGTAGTGAATGGTAGTTACTCTGTCCAACTGCCAAAATAGTGGTTTTGTAATAAACAAAATACTGGAAATCCCCCATGAAGAGATGGACTAGTCCAAAAACCTGGCAGATCTATCAGGTTTCTGCTGCCTATTGTAAGTGACAGCAACATAGGAGAAAAGTAATTTATGGCTCATTTTACTCTGGGAGAAATGTACTTCTCCTTTGGATACATGCATTTAAAATTTTGCAATTTTTCTCAAAAGTGGCCCTTTTAAGTGAAAATTGCATGATGTGTAGCCAGTGTTGTATCCCATTGCCTGGAGCTCTCCTGTAGAGGAACCAGGCTTGTCCTATACTTTGTGCTTTGTGTGTCGCAGGCTGTCCGGACAGGAAGCAATTGACTAATAACCTATAAAAAGCAGGCGGTAATTATCTGCAACTAACAGGCCAGATGCACTGAGCACAGAAGAGACACCTGCTGGGAGACACGCTGCAACAGGAAATCATTCTGTACATATACTGTGTATAGATCTCTCTGTATCCCTGCTGGACTCAACTGACCTGTTCAATGACTGGGGAGCAATCCTAGGCCAATAAAGTGACTGACACTGATGGAACAAGGAGGGGCTGCAGGAATGAGAGAAGGGAAGGAGCAGGGGGACTGACGCTGATAGGAGGAGGGGCTGCAGGAATGAGAAGGGGAGGAGCAGGGGTGACTGACACTGATGGAACAAGGAGGGGCTGCAGGAATGAGAGAAGGGGAGGAGCAGGGGTGACTGACGCTGATAGGAGGAGGGGCTGCAGGAATGAGAGAAGGGAAGGAGCAGGGGTGACTGACGCTAATAGAACAAGGAGGGGCTGCAGGAATGAGAGAAGGGAAGGAGCAGGGGGACTGACGCTGATAGAACAAGGAGGGGCTGCAGGAATGAGAGAAGGGAAGGAGCAGGGGGACTGATGCTGATAGGAGGAGGGGCTGCAGGAATGAGAAGGGGAGGAGCAGGGGTGACTGACGCTGATAGGAGGAGGGGCTGCAGGAATGAGAGAAGGGAAGGAGCAGGGGGACTGACACTGATAGAACAAGGAGGGGCTGCAAGAATGAGAGAGAAGGGGAGGAGCAGAGGTGACTGACGCTGATACAACAAGGAGGGGCTGCAGGAAAGAGAGGGAAGGAGCATGGGTGACTGACTCTGAAGGGAGGGACTGCAGGAATGAGAGAGAAGGGGAGGAGCAGGGGTGACTGACACTGATGGAACAAGGAGGGGCCGCAGGAATGAGAGAGAAGGGGAGGAGCAGGGGTGACTGACACTGATAGGAGGAGGGGCTGCAGGAATGAGAGAAGGGAAGGAGCAGGGGGACTGACGCTGATAGAAGGAGGGGCTGCAGGAATGAGAAGGGGAGGAGCAGGGGTGACTGACACTGATAGAACAAGGAGGGGCCGCAGGAATGAGAGAGAAGGGGAGGAGCAGGGGTGACTGATGATGATAGAACAAGGGGGGGCTGCAGGAATGAGAAGAGGAGGAGCAGGAGTGACGGATGCTGATAGAACAAGGAGGGGCTGCAGGAATGAGAGAGAAGGAGAGGAGCAGGGATGACTGACGCTGATAGAACAAGGAGGGGCTGCAAGAATGAGAGAAGGGGAGGAGCAGGGGGGACTGGATGCTGATAGAACGAGGGGGGGCTGCAGGGAGAGATGGGGAAGAGGGCGGTGACGGGCATTTGTTCCCCGATACATCTTTCACAATTGCGCAAATGTTGAGATGGGAACGATCACAGTAAATTTTCTCTAAGTCTTTTGACTTTATCAGACATCTTATTGATCATTCCCCATGTGATCCCATCATAACAGTCATGCAGAATGAACAATCGCGGATAGTCTGCCGTTAAACATTGTTTTATGAATTTTCATTAAATGTTATGCGATATCGTGAAAACAATCGTGCATCACATAAAATTGATGCAAAAATCACGTCATGGTTATGAACCTTTACAGTCAGTTTTGGAAATCCTGTAGTTGGCAGAAGATTGAAAGAGTGTAATTTGTTGTGATTGGAAAATCTCTGAGCGCAGCTTTGATAAATGACAATTTTCACCGCAGGTGGCGTGTCCCCTTGGGGTGACCGCTGGGATTAGGGGCGATCTCCGTGGAGCGATGGCTGTCGCACTCAGGCGGTGGTGATTTTTGGGAACACGGTTACGTTTCTGCAGCAGATGAGTCGGCGTTCGCACGCCGCTCCTTGGCGGGGGTTTTTCGGAGAACTCGTCTTCGCGGCGGTCATTTACTTTCTGGGAAATGTTTCCCTGTAGAGAAGATTAGAGATTTATGGCGGATATATAGACAGTTCCATAAAGAGTATTGTCTCTCTTCTTTCTTGCGTTCGCTCTTTATCTCCCCGCGGCGTAGAATGGAGCCGACGTAAAGTGCCTCGGCCGGATAATACGATTGGCCGGAGGCATTTCAGAGCTGTCAATGTGCCACAATGCGCCATAAATTCTGCCGTCTGCGGATTGTGTTGCTGAAAAACAGGATGACTGCTTCTGAAGGGGTTCTATTCCCATCCCCCCCCCTCTCCGCGCCAATCTTCTGTAGGGCGCCGGGCGCTCAGTGGTGACAGCGATGACGTTCTGATTTACAGCGCACGACCAGAACGGCAGCGACCGCCACATATTCATTATGAAGGAATTTCACTCAATGTAACTTAATGATTATTTATTTTAACTATTTATTATTTTTTATTAAGTTATTTAGTTGGTGTTTTCCCATTGTAAAAATTTTTTCCTCACCCTGATTTATATTTTGAAATGTATCTGCATCTTTACAGCTGGCAGATACATCACTGCGGAAGGTTTGTTGTGTTCCAGAGCCAGCAGAAATAACATCTGGACTCTCAAAGTGTACTGGTTGGAGGAGGCTAGGCTGTGACATCACTGGGAGGGTGCGGCTACATGCCAATATACAGCAATATATAGATATAGGAAGAGTTTCTGTTGCTGAAACTAGAAAAATTACTGTAGAAGTCGGTATCCTGAACTGTTTACTGCATTCTATGTCACTACAGGGACTCTTTTTAAAATAGCTGTAATTTAATTATGGTAATTTTGGGGGCCTGTATATTAATGCAACAGCAGGAGAATGACATTCTTGGTTTACTTTGCCAAAAAATGCACCAAAATGAAATGAAGGTTAAAAAAAAAATTAAAAAAAAAAAAAAAATTTGGACAACTTCAATAATTCCTAATGGGTTCAGAGATTCCCCCCCCCCCCCCCTTTCACTTGGGTCTCTTGCACCAGACAAGACTCCTAACCGCCATAAATTCTTTTCACTCATCTACTGCCCTGTACAGTCATAGTCAAACGTTTTGAGAATGGCACAAATACTGGTTTTCACAAAAATCGTAGCTTCAGTGTTTTTAGATCTTTTTGTCACTTGATTCTGCAAACTGCATAATTTTCAAAAGGCAAAGAAAAGTCTCATATTGTTTTCCAGTACAGGAAGAGTTAAAAAACTTGAGTTATCTTTGCAAAAGAGCTCTTCTCTGAGCTATTCAACCCAACTAGGTCCATTATAGTCCCGTTTTCTGAAGCACTTAGGGTAGGAGCACACTAGGTAGAATCGCATATACGTTTCCACTATGTGCTATGGAAAACTTATATGCCATTCTGCCTGGTGTGTTCCTACACTTAAAGTGAACCAGAGACGAAGCACCCTCCTGTATTTTACCTTAAATATCAGTGAAGAATGAAACAGAGACCAGGGTAGGTGTTTTCTCTAATGTTCCCACTGATATATATGGTAAAATACATGAGGGTGCTTCGTCTCTAGTTCACTTTAAACAGCCAAGAAACAGTGAGACGCAGCTTAAGATAAGGTTTTACTGCAGGGAAGTTCAAAGGGTCATTACTTCTGCTTTGGAGCTGAGCCATGCATTCCATTCTATGAAGTGGAGCTTAAATACAGGTACTCTACAGGTGCAATAATTCAGTATCAGGCCGAAAGTATCAATGCTAAACTGAGAGCGGGAGATTTATCAACACATTACCGACAGATTTTTCTTCTTAATCTGTTCTAACCAGCAGGGAGAACAGTTCTGTATGATAAGAACCTTCTTAAATCCTAGATAATAGTGGCAATTTAGCATGAATTTCTAGAGCTGCACTACAGTTAAGAAAAGTGCAAATCCATCCCTAAACTGGCGCAGATTAAGAAGTGCTTGATAGCAGTTCTACAGATGTAGAACTGCAGGCGAGACATGATTTGTGATTTGCTCCTCCCCCCTGCTGAATTCCTCCTCAGAGCCTGCTGCTATCCATACAGCAGGTGTGTTGGTTACCTCAGCAACAGCAATTGGGTGTTTTAAAAAATTGCACAGTTAGTGGGCACCTCGTAGCTAGAAATGGGATCAGAAGTGGGAATGGCTCATTTGAATTGCACAGAAATGACGTTTCTGCATTTCCGATCGGAAAACGGAAATCTGATTTCTGCGACAATATCCCATTACCTCAATTCGGTAATTTTATCTCACAGAAATCGGTCAATCACAGAAATCTGAGGGCCCGCTTCCACTCTCGCGGAAACGGCCGCGAATCCGCAGAGTTTCCCCGCAGGCAAATCGCGCGTGGAAACTCTGCCATAGGGGATAACTGCGCCGCCGGCCGAATCGCTTGCAGTAGCAATTCGGCCGGAACCCCCTACAGAATTCGCGGCGGAGGCTGTGATTCCCATAGCCGTGCATGGCACGGCTCATGGGATTCGCCTGCGATTCCGCCCACCCGCTCAGTGCCGGCGTGCGTCTGCGAGACGCACGCCGCACTAGTGGAAACGAGCCCTAAAGCATTGGAGCCATCAGAGTATGCAAAAAATGACCGAAAAATTCTCCTCACAAACGGAAAACGGAAAGTAGATTCTTGCGAATCGGTAATTGGCCTTGACGAAATCAGAGTTTACGCAAAATCGGAAATCGACATTTCCGACCCTCCTTAGCTCTATCCTTGATTCTGAGGGCGTCTGCTGTGGAGCTGAGCGCATCACATTTTATGCTTCCTAATGCCTGGTACACACCATGCAATTTCCCATCAGACGCGGACAAATCGTTTTGGTTTTTTTTCCCGACAGGTTTGAGCTAATTTCCTGATCAATTTTGTATCGCAGTGAACGGAAAATCTGTCCTAAAAACAATCGGCAATCAGATAGGTCCTGTTAGAAAAAAATCAATTCACCTTGTCTACCTGATGGGAAATTGCATGGTAACAGGTATTATGCTTGCCATGCACGATGAGATTTTTCTTGCAGATTTACTGTCAAATCGATTATTTCCAATATATCTGATTTCTGATCGATTTCCAATCGTTTTCAGATTTTAATTTATTTTATTTTTTTCCATAGAAGTAAAGGGAAAATTGATCGGAAATCAGGTTGGACATGCTGAATAGTAAATCTAAAATCAAAACAAATTATCAGCGCAGCCAAACAATCATAAATTTGTGGAACAATATGTGTGTGTCGCAGCCAAAGTCCAACACTTCAGTACAGCGTTTGAGTCAATATAGAATAAAACACTTCAGCGCGGGCTCACTTATGTCCACCACCGAGAACGCCATAAAAACAGATGCGCTTACCAGATCCTTACAGACCTTAACTACAGGAGCTCCTGATGAAACTTTGATAGTGAAACCGGTCGAGTGAGGTGGACGTGTGGCTGGACGGCGTCCTATGATTTATGTGCTGTCTTCTCTGTGGGTCCCTGTAACAAGGACCCTGATGTGAGTGACCCCTTTTAAAACTTTTTATGCTGTTTTTATTGCGCTACATTAAAATTGCTACAGATACACTAAGATGTGCATTGTTTTTTGCATGCTTCTGTTTTGGTGAAATACTGCATATGAGGATTTGAGTTATTGTGTCCAAACTGGAGAGGAGGCCGGCTGTGAAGACACCTGCTGCTGACCTCATAAAGCCATATTACAGACCCTGTAATTAAGGTCTGTAAGGATCTGGTAAGCGCATCTGTTTTTATGGTGTTCTCGGTGGTGGACATAAATGAGCCCGCGCTGAAGTGTTTTATTCTATACTGAATAGTAAATCTGCCAGAAACTCTCATGGTAGTTTGCGTCAGTCCTTTGGCTGTCGGCCTTCTCACCGACATCTGTAGGGAGCAGAAGGTAACATTTAGCATCCTCATTTGTTGCCAGGCAGCATGGATCAGTTGCCAGGCAGCAGGGATCAGTTGCCAGGCAGCAGGGATCAGTTGCCAGGCAGCAGGGATCAGTTGCCAGGCAGCAGGGATCAGTTGCCAGGCAGCAGGGATCAGTTGCCAGGCAGCAGGGATCAGTTGCCAGGCAGCAGGGATCTGTTGCCAGGCAGCAGGGATCAGTTGCCAGGCAGCAGGGAGCAGTTGCCAGGCAGCAGGGAGCAGTTGTGAGCCTTTGAGAGGCATTACACTGCCCATCAACTGCCCGTGGAAAAGACATTCTCGCATAGCTCCCAACTGTCCCTCTTTCGGAGGGACTGTCCCTCTGTCCCTCTTTCCTCCCCATTTGTCCCTCTTTCAGGACTTTGTCCCTCTTTCTTTATAAATATATATATTTCTCTACTAACAATGTGTTTGACTCTAAACTTTATTCCCATCCTTTAAATAGATATATTACTAATTCTAAAATGTTAATATGAAGGAAAATGAACCAGGACCAGTGTGGTTTGAATTATAAAACCTATTTTTCTTATGAAATCTTTATGGTATGCGTGACCAGGGGTGTGGCAGGGGCGTGATCAGGGGTGTGATGGGGCGTGATCAGGGGTGTGGCATGGGTGCGGCTTAAGTGTCTCTTTCTCATCTCAAAAAGTTGGGAGGTATGTTCTCGCTGTGCAGATACAGATAGTAGACGCACAGCTGTCTCTTTTCTTGTTAATCTATAGCTTATTTCCCCGCACATGTGATTGTGGTGTCATGTATTGATTTGTTGCTTGTCACCTTCTATCCCATCCAATATCCAGACGGTACATTTTAGCATCCCCGGACACCTTGCTTAATATTCTGAGATTTTCGCGTTGTCGCTGTGCGGATTGTAGACGCACAGCTGTCTCTTTTCTTGCTAATCTACAGCCTGTTTCCCCGCACATGTGATTGTGGTGTCCTGTATTGATTTGTGGCTTGCTGCTTGTTCCCTTTCTGTCCCATCCAATATCCAAATCCCTGCAGACGAGTCATCTTGTCCACAAGCCCCCCTCAGATTAACCTCCTGCAGCCCCTGATGCCCTCTGTCAATCCCAGATTTAACCCCCGATGTCCGCAGGTTACCGCTTAAGGCCTCCGCAGTTTAAGTAATCCTTGGCGTCGCTTAATTTAAGCCAGCTGGCCCCCATCGATTCCTAATGACCTCCCTTCCTCTGATATATATATATATATATAGATGTCGCTTACCATGTGCTCTGTGCAGAGATCATGTGACTTCAGAATCAGAATCCCTTTATTCCGCCAAGTACAACGGGAGTTGTACCCAGAATGGTTTGTGACGTGTACTGGGTTAGGCCTCTTGCGCACTGCCAATCGCAAATCCGATTTCAGATTCTGATTTGCGATTCCGATTTTTTTTCTTGCATGCAATCAACACAAGAAAAACGCAGTATGCAGTATGGATTAAAAATCACAAAGGAGAATGCATGTAATCGCATGTAGTGTGCAAAGTACAGGAGGAAATCGCATACCATATATACTCGCATATAAGCTGAGCTACCTACTTTGCCTCAGAAACCAGGAAAAAGTGATTGAAATTGCATTTCCGCATCGGAATGCGGAAATCGGTAACACAAGTGCGGTAGGTGGATTTTCGCGGATTTCCGCCGGAAATCGTGGAAATTTCCGCCGACTTTAACATCGATTTTCTCAAACTATAACGTCTTTTTGAAAACTCTTTTTTGCATCTTGTTTACAAGATTCTGTTTAATAACCCCTGAAAATTTGGAGTTTCTCGGACTTACGGGGGCTTTGCTATTAACCGCTAAATTCGGCGGATTTTGACTGTAATGTAAAATGCAGAAAACCGATATTCGGCAATTTTAAGCCAATCAGAAGGCTCAGAATGAATAAACCAATCAGAGAATGGGGATTTAGGCGGAAATTTCCACATTCTCTGATTGGCTTATTCATTCTGCATCTTCTGATTGGCTTAAAATTACCGCATATCGGTTAATGCGGATTTTCTACAATTTACATTACAGTAAAAATTTGCCGAGTTTAGCGGTTAATGGCAAAGCCCCTGTAAGTCCTAGAAACACCAATTTTTCAGGGTTTATTAAACAGAATCTTGTGAACAAGATGCAAAAAAAGTTTTCAAAAAGACGTTATAGTTTTTGAGAAAATCGATGTTAAATTCGGCGAAAATTTCCACGATTTCTGGCGGAAATCCGCATAGGTATGTGGAAATTGGTAGCGGAATCGGTAGCGGTAATTGGCAATGGCGGAATGCGGATTTTCCGCGGAATCGGAAATTGGCATTTCCGACCATCCCTAGTCTTGAGCAGCGCACTCTGCACACCATGTTGCAGGGGATGGGGGCACGGACACAGCAGGGAGTCAGGGGACACAGGTAGTGTTGAGCAGCACACTCTGCACACCATGTTGCAGGGGATGGGGGACACAGCAGGCAGTCAGGGGACACAGGTAGTCCTCAGCAGAGCACTCTGCACACCATGTTGCGGGGATGGGGGGACACAGCAGGGAGCCAGCTGGCTAGAGCAGGATCACTAGTGTACAATCCTTACACTGCTCTGCCAGTAACAAACCCTGCTCCACCATCTGTTCTGCTCCACTGACTCACATATAAGCTGAGGAGGTAACTTTAAAGCACATTTTTTTGTGTTGAAAAATTAGGCTTATACGTGAGTGTGTAAGGTACCTCAGTAGTCCTATATACAGCCATAGAAACATAGCTGAGAAAGACCAGAGTGGTAGTCTGAGCACTATGTTGAGTGGAGCTGATGCTATAGCGCTCATCTGCTCTGCAGCTATTCAGATGCCCCACAGAAGGTCCTTGAAATAAAGGAGACCAAGAGAAATGTAAGAAATTTAGCTCCAGGCTTGCGGCCTAGTCCAATGCAGGCTTTGAGGGGCCTAACGATCAGGCGACTGCAGGTGGCATGCTGTGGTAGAGCAGTACTTCTTGGAGGCTATGCAGGTCAGCTGGGGTGGAGCAGGAGTTCTTAGAGGCCCTATTGGGCTGCAGAACCATGCAATTCAGATCCGAGTGGGTGTCAGTTCACACTGGAAACCGGCGTGGTAATCTCCCTTCTGTCTGCAAGGGAAGCAGACAGTGACGTGCTCTATCGCTCACTTCCTGGGCCAAAATTCGAATTGTGCACACAAGCACAAACACCATTTTTTTTTTTTTTTTTTTTTTTTTTTTAAAGCTTCATAAACTTGCATGACATCCGGTCGCCACACATCACTGTGCATGTTGCTTGAAAACGCACTTTTGCGTCAGATGCGATACTTCCGGTGGATCGTGCCGCGCCAGATATAAAATGCCCCCTAGACCTTCATTGGTGTGGCGTTTCCCTGCGGCAAAACAGGGGCCTACGGGACTGATGGCAGACAACGGTGTCCCCAATGGCGGCTGGGGGCTGTAAAAACCAGTGGCCCGGTGTCTGGTGGGGGCCGCGTCGCAGAGTACTGCCTGCGATAGATTAGCAGTTTCGTAGATCTCAGACTAATCTTAGAATGCAGATTTTGCAGATGTTGCGTATCGTTACTTTAAAGGCTGGTACACACCATGCAATCTTCACTTCAGATCCTATTTCTGTTCCAGAAAAAAAAATTGGATCTGGCAAAAAAAAAAAAAATGTACAAGCTACTGATCTCCAGCGATTGATTCCAAAATCAATCTCTTTCTTGACTGGAAGCAGGTTGGAAAATATCAATCAAAATACTTGCTTTCCTTCCATGTGTATGTCCTTTCAATCCATTTTCGATCGATAGTCTATCGGCCAAATGATCAGAAATCTGTGTGTAAAATACGAGAACCCAGGGGAAACCCAATCTTATATATATATATATATATATATATATATATATATATATATATATATATATATATATATATATATATATATATATATATATATATATATATATATATAATATTATACAGATTTATCAGCTTTTATCAAACAGCCTCTCCTCTTTGGTTGACTATGTTCATGGTTAATGAGATGCGAATATCTGCCACGTACCAGTATTGTTTTTGTTTAAATTTTTGCTCTACTATGGATGAAAACTTGTAATGAACAAAAATGGAGAACGTTGATTCCAAAATTGTGCACATATCTGAGTCATGTGACAGGCTTTCCAAAGGGAATTTGGATCAGATTCAGGAAAGTATAGTGCTGCCAGCAAAATGGCAGTTTCTTCCCCAGCACAGAGGCGTCACATGACCACATCCTCCTTCTGCTCCTCGTGGGTGGGGTCAGCACAGCCAGAGCAGACTGCTGTTATAGTGAACCAAAGGCAAACCTCCAATCAAATAACAGATACTTACCTAGGAATTCTCTGTATCCTGTGTAGGCTTCCTTTGTCCTCCTCGCCCCTGCTGCCGCTTGCGGCCATGCTGCGCCCCAGCATGTACGGCCACGCCTGTGCAGTATGACAGAGCGGCTCCTGCTTACTGCTCAGACTCCTGCATCTAAAATCTGACAAGCTCTTGTCTGATTTGTTTTGGGGGTCTGCGAGTGGCAACGGTGGTTCAGAGGACAGCGTGGGAAACCTTTCCTTATTAAAGTAAACCTAAGATGGCGAAATAAAGATTTTATACTTACCTGGGGCTTCTTCCAACCCCATGAGCACCAATGCATCCCTCGCCATCCTCCTGAGTGCCTCTGTTCGACCACTCATGCGCAGAACAGCTGACTAACGCGACGGTGCCAAATTACCGTGGTGATTGGATTGCGGCTGAACTGAGGCACTGGGGAGGACATGAGGGACTTGAGGAAGCCCCGGGTAAGTATAAAATCTTTTTATTTCGCCAAATCAGATACTTTAATTGTTAGTTGATGTTGGGTTGACAAGATGGCCGCCGGGGTGCCGTAGCATGACGTCCGGTCTGTCCAATCTCACGCGAGCGTTTAATAGCCACGTTCGGAGCGGCGTCTCCTCTGTCGCTGCATACTTCTCTGCTTCTCCTATAGACATTCCGCCTCTGACTAATGCATTGTGATAGGCAGCTGGGCACTGTCCCGGAGGATTCTGGGTAACTGCAGGGCCCATACATCCTGAGATGGAAGAATGGTCAGAATGGTCTCTCGGTGATTGATGTCCCGGCAAACTTTTGTTCTGGCTGAAATGGCGGGCGGCGTTTTTCACTCCGGACAGCCACGTAGCGGCCATAAATCTCGCCGGGTTTTCTGAAACGTTTTTCTTATTCCGGGGGTCCTGTCTGTCTCCGAGACGTTCCCAGGACTGTGAGAAATACAAGGCCATCATTCATGGCCCATCGCCGGTCTGAATAATGAGGTGACACCCCCCCCCCCTCTTTATAATAGTGTCGTGGCGCCTCTTGGGGACATTCTGGGCGTATGTTCATCGCCGGATCATCTTCAGGTGTTTCCTAATGTCAGCTTCAGCACCCCAAACCCGGCGCAACCTACATTTTATAGAGGGATCTATAGTTACATAATTATATTTAAATAAAAGAGCTCCGCTTCAGGGCTGGAAACCACTAGAGCGATTTATTTATTTGAGCGTTTAGGGATGTTTTCAAAATGCTAGCGATTTCACTAAACGGTCAGCTAATGTTAATTGATGGGCCAAATTCCACTGAAGCAATTGCGATAATCGCAAACTCAGGACATGCAGCGTTTTTGAGCATTAGCGTTTCTGCAATGTAAAGTATATAAACGCTGGTGTAATCGCTCGTCAAAACCTACACAGAGCGATTTGCTAGCGTTTTTACATTACTGCACGCTGTAAAAAAAAAAAAAAATTTTAAAGGACCAATCAGAATTAAAATCGCTAATCGCAAATCTCTTCACAATTGCTGGCAAAAACGTACACTTTTTAAAATCGCTACCAAAAGTGCCAGAAAACTCTTATGAAATCGCTTACAAAATGCTCATTAAAAACGCTAGCGATTGCGATTTGTAGTGGGTTCCAGGCCTAATACTAATAATATGCTTGATCAAGTTAGAAGTTTTCTCCAAGGTATTGGTATTTTTTCACACCTTATAATACAATGCTTTTTAAACCACCCAGTAAGAAAATATTCAGAATAGTTTTGAAGTACCTTTTAGGTACTTTTTCAATTGCAAAATGCTTAAGTTATGAGAAAATGCACATTTTCTCCTAGGAGGTAACACAGGAGAAGGTTATTGGCATGTGCGCCACTGACCCTCCTATGTGTAATGGTCCAGATACAGAAGTAATACTTTTAAGGATGGCCAGATGGACTTCTATTAGCCCATCAATACTCGAGACCATCAATAAAGGCTGATGCACATTCAGAGCACTGCTGAGCACTTTTTAAAATGCCTGCGCTTCAAACAGCGCTTGGCTAATGTATATGGATGGGATGGAGCACACCAGAGCGATGAGCTTTTTTTCACAAACGCAAACACGGGACCTGCAGCATTTCTGCTGATTTCTGAAGTGATTCAATGTTAAGTCTAGGAAAGTGGAAAATAGCTCTGAAAAGCGCTAGATCAGAGGGGTTTTCCAAATGTTTTTGTTATAGAAGCTGTTCAGTTCCAGCTCTACTGTAACAAAATATAAACACTACACCAACATGCTCCAAGAAAGGCTAGGCATGCTTAGAGAATCGCTAGGCACATGCCTAGGAAAATCACTTCAAAAAGCGCTGAGTGTTTGCGATTATGGTAGTGCTTTTTGGTGTGCACTGGCCATAAGAAAATATTCAGAATAATTTTGAAGCACTTTTTAGGTACTTATTCAATTGTAAAATGCCTAAAAGTTATTTTAAAAAGAATATGAACATTATCTCCTAGGAGATAACTTAGGAGAAGGTTATTGGCATGTGGGCCACTGACCCTCCTATGTGTTATGGTCCAGATACAGAAGTAATACTGTTAAGTATGGCCAAGTGGACTTCTATTAGACCATCAATACTCAAGACCATCAAAATAAGATGCTATTAAAGGGAACCAGAGAGGATGGAAAAAAAGCTTTTATACATACCTGGGGCTTCCTCCAGCCCCATACGCCTGGATCGCTCCCACGCCGCCGTCCTCTGCTGCCTAGGTACGCATGTGGCTGCTTACTGCGCAGCCGCATGCGTACGGGTATGGAGGGAGCCCCTGTGATGCAGACAATTGGCCGTGTCCACCGGAAGTGACGGGCCCGGTACCGGCGGATCCAGGAAGCTGAGGATGGCGGCGTGGGAGCGATCCAGGCTTATGGGGCTGGAAGAAGCCCCAGGTATGTATAAAAGCGTTTTCCTATTTTACAAAACCATTCCTCTCTGGTTCCCTTTAAATCCAGTTTAAATGCAAATTTAAAGCCCACCTGAATTGGAAGGGGGGGAATAATGTAAAGTTGGATACTCGTTTCTGTGGTTTGAAGTCTCTGGCCAGGCCTGACACTTCCCAGACCTCCCAACAGCCCTCTGTGCCAGTACAGGGACCCTCTGTATCTTCAGGCAGTGTTCCTGGCCGTAGACGAGCGCATCCGAACTGGGCATGTCCAAGTAAGGTCTGGGCATGCCCAGTAGAAAAAAAAGCCACTCATGCATGCCCAGTGTGGATGCGTACGTCCATGGATGAGTACAGAGGGGTACAGAGGGTCCCAGTGCTGGAATGATGGGGGGAGGAGCATCCGGCAAGTCTCTGGACAACACACAGGCTTATTATTCTTCTGGCTTTGGAACTCTTCGCAAACTAACCTTCCGCAGAGCTGCACCTGACAGGAGTAAAGATGTCGCCACCAGTGATACATTTCAGAATGTAAATCAGGGAGAAGAAAGGTTTTACAATAGGCAAACACTGACTGAATAATCTATAAATGGATATTGTATTAAAGTATTAATGTGGCTGTAGAAAAGTCATTACATCCGCATCCATAACTGCACAATTCAGCGCACTTCCCTGAGAAGCAGGAGGCGGGGCCAGCCATATTCAGATGCCGCCTTAGCACCAGCCATCTTTAGGAATGTGCCTACTGTGCCTAGGGGTCGCCATCATTTTTCTGTCTTTCGCAGTATCCTACCTCTTCGAACCAACATACATTGCACTGACTTAAAAGGTTTCTATCCAAAAAGCAATCTGACAAAGCGTTTCACGGGTCATGGCCCACTTCTTTTGGGTCAATACAAAATGCCTTGATAGCATAGGTCAGTGATCTGCAAACTTGGCCCTCCAGCTGTTAAGGAAGTCCCACAATGCATTGCAGGAGTCTGACAGCCACAGTCATGACTTATAAAGGGAAATGCATTGTGGGACTTGTAGTTCCTTAACAGCTGGAGTGCCAAGTGTGCAGACCACTGGCACAGGGGATAGAGTGCAGGCGTCTCTAACTTTTTACTTCTGCTCATAGGCTGGTTCAGTGCATAGGCTAGTATGTTGGAGCAACTGGCGCTTAGTAGAGCTGGTTGATGAAATGCAGAGAATTCCAGCTTTGCATACAATTTGTAGGCAGCTTGGCATTGGCAGGAAGTGCTTATGATTGGTCGAATTCCAAGGTAGATACAGCTTGCATGAAATCTGAGGGTTCTAAAAATAGCGGCCTGCTCCTCTCCCCCCCCCCCCCCTCCCAATGCTTTATACACGTATGTGAGGGGTGGGGCTGGGCCCATATGTAATCATATATAAAGGCTGACCTGCCACTTTTCCGACGAAGCGGGAACCGAATCCCTCCGCGGCCCATCGCCCTCCGGATACGCGATCCGCTTTCTCTGAACGCCTGAATATTTCATGGCGGGGAATGAAAATTTAAAGAGGGCGCTGCGGCTGTCATCGCGGCGGGAGAAAGGAGACTGTGTCATGTTGCGCTCGTGTCGTGCTCTTTGTAACGGAGCCGTGTCACTTAGAAGATGACATGGCCGCTTAGAATGCCCGTCCGCGGCCCACTTTAATTAAAGCAGAGACATAATACTAATCTGCTGTCATTAATGAATATTTAACGGCCGCGGCGAGAGCTGAGTGACGGGGGAAGGGACGTTCATTTTCCGGATTAAATTTTACAGCGTTTATCGCGGTGCTGAAAAGGCCTCGCCAAGATGAGGATACCTTAAAGGGAACCAGAGACGAAGAACCCTTGTGTATTTTACCATATATATCAGTAAGAACATTAGAGAAAACACTTACCATGCTCTCTGTTTCATCCTCACTGCTAAGTGTCTTATCAGCTGTGATAAGAATCCCGGACTGAGCATTCAGTCTGGCTTTGCAGGGAATAATTATAGCTGAGTCATTATAGCAGAGCCACAAGGGGGCAGGCTTGGGCTTGAAAAGACACCAGAGAAGACAGACTCAGCTATAATCTTTCCATAGCAAAGCTAGACTGAGTGCTCAGTCGGGGATTCTTATCAGAGGTGATAACAGTCAGATTACACAGAGAACAATGAAACAAAGAGCAGATTAGGTGTTTACTGTCATGTTCCCACTGATTTATAAGGTAAAATACATGAGGGTGCTTCATCTCTGGTTCTCTTTAAGAGGCACTCCGCTAAGGCCCAGAGAACCGGCCCTCCTAACAACGCCATACACATGTCGCAAATAATTTTTTAGTATTTATATAGCACCAACATTTTCTGCAGCGCTGTACAGAGTATAATGTCTTGTCTCTTAACTGTCCCTCAGAGCTCACAATCTAATCCCCACCATAGTCATATGTCTATGTATGTATCGTGTAGTGCATGTATCATAGTAGAGGGGGAAGCCAATTAACTTATCTGTATGTTTTTGGGGTGTGGGAGGAAACCGGAGTGCCCGGAGGAAACCCACACAGACACGGGGAGAACATACAAACTCTGTGCAGATAGCGCCTTGGCTGGGATTTGAACCGGGGACCCAGCGCTGCAAGGCAAGAGCACTAACCACTACGACACTGTGCTGCCCATAACTATAACACTATAATAATTATTTGGACATCATGGTTTAACGTGGGTAACAGGCCAAATTCCATCAGCCAGTACCCCTTGCACAATTATCTTTAGTTGGAATTGATCATGTGACCTCTTGAGGCCCCACCCCGCCACTTGAAAAGTGTAATGGCGCTGTTTCTGTGGGCGGCGTCTCACGATGGCACGTCTTTCACATTTACATTTTTACAGCTAGGTGTTTGAATCCTGGCTGCCATGCTCAGCTTAAAAGGTTTAACCACTTAATGACAAGCTGACTTATAAAAACGTCCTGCTAGAGCCTCTTAAAGGCTCCAGGACGTTTTTATAAGTCAGACAGTGCCGCTGCCACTGTGCGCATGCGCGATCCCGCACGTGCATTCCCGTGCACGTGAAAATAGTGGGGAAAAACCACCATAGAAAAAATACACCTTTATTTCCAAATACTATATTGTCACCATACTTTGTACTAGGGACATCATTAAAATCTTGTGATAACCGGGACAAATAGGCAGATAAAGTGTGTGGGTTTTATGTACAGTAGCAGTGTTTATATTAAAACTATAGGGGATGAAATTGGAGAGATAGTGTATCTTTTCATTTGTTTTTCCCTTTTTCAAATCCATAGAAAATAAAGTAATTACTGAAAACAAATATCAACCCCAAAAAAGCCCAATTGCTGGTGAAAAAAACAAGATATAGATCATTTCATTGTGATGAGTAGTGATGAAGCTATTGGCAAATGAAAGGGATGAGTACTGAAAGGTGAAAATCGCTCTTGTCCGTTAGGGTGAAAACCGCCTTGGGGTGAAGTGGTTAAAGGGACCTTCTCACTACAAAACTTGTCATGGTGGAGATTGCAGACTTCCTGCAGTTATCAGTCCTTGCTGTGGTATCCCCCAAACACTCCACCCCTATATACGAATTATGGGGGCCCCAGCAACTAAATGAACAGGACCTGGCCAAGCAGGATCACCCTCAAGCCAACGTACCCAGTTACCTAGGCTTCCTTCTGGGACGACGGCCATGCAGACCAGTGTGATGCAGCGTATGGCCTGGGCACTGACAGGCTGACCCCCCCCTCACCCTCTGTAGTAATGCTGCCGGCACTCATACGTCTATTTGCTAAAGACAACCTCTGGATACGACGCTGAGCACTTGCACCCAACTACTCTGGTCCACCATGGTGAGGACTATTCTGAAGGGAACCTGTCCTGTTACATGGCTGTATGGTCTTGGCCAGCGTGCTGCAACTCTGTTTCAGGGTGTTGGTAATCTTATAGACTCGGCCATTGTTATGTAGTGCACAATTTATTTTATTTTTTTAAGCTCCTCAGAGAGTTCTCTGCCATGAGGAGCCATGCTGAGCTTCCCGTGACCAGTATGAGAGAGTGTGAGAGCCATAACACCAAATGTAACACACCTCCTGCTCCCAGTCACACCTGAGACCTTGTAACACTAACCAGTCACATGACCCTGGGGAGGGAAAATGTCTGATTGGGCAGAATTGTGACATTCTTCACTTAGGGGTGTACTCACTTTTGTTGCCGGCAGTTTAGACATTAATAGCAGTGTGTTGTTACTTTGATGGGACAGCAAATTTACACTGTTATACAAGCTGTACACTGACTGCTTTACATTGTATGAAAAAGGTGGATGCAGTAAACTACTGTAACCAAATGTAATGTGCGAAAAGTCCTACCTCACAATAAATAGAGCGCAAAGCATTGCATTCTGCTCAACTCGCTGTGCGGTAAGACTTTACACCCCGAATGTCAGATCTTCAGTGTTGTCCCATAAAAAGTTGTGATAATCGGCTGAGTTTGTCCGGGGGTACTGCCTCTGACTGTGAAGCATGAGGTCATCAGTTCGACTCCCAGGGAGGATTGGGGGGGGGGGGGGGGTAAAAAAGGATTTGGGACAACTCAAGGCTCAAGAGTCTCAGCCTGAACAGGTTAAAAAAAAACATTATACCATATTTACAATAAGATACCGTATTTACGAAAATGTGTTCTCTGCTCTCGGGACTTTGATCGATATTAATCTGGACTACTATGTATTGAATTTACTATCTGAACATTTTGTTTCTTGAAGCACATTGCACTTTAAGGCCATACGCTGTCCAGCTTCCTCCGCACTTTCCCTGTTTGCTGTTCCAGCATTGATTTGTGATCTATGTTTGCGCAATAATCTCTATATCTTTACTGCTGTTTCTGGCTGTCTGGAGCCGACTCCGCCCTCATCAAAGGAACGCGATTGTCCTCAGCTTAACTATTTCAGCTACTCCTAGTATCTGTAGCGCAGCTGTAAGCGTGTACAGTCTCCGCTACAGGGCCGAAAATACTAACGTGTTCACCGTGTTATCGTGAGACTGTGTTTGATTAAGATTAATAATGTGACACATACAACTGAGTGGTCAAAAATATTAGAAATCCATTCGTCAGATATATACCTGCCCGCCACCTCCGTTCCTCCAATGATCTCTGCCTGATCCCCCATGCATTTCTCATTCCCAAGCACGCTTACAAGACTTCTCAAGAGCTGCCCCCACCCTATGGAACTCCCTTCCACTCCCCCTCAGACTCGCTCCTTCCTTCAACACCTTCAAGCAAGCCCTCAAAACACATTCCTTTAAAATGGCCTACCCCACATCTACCACACTCTAAAGCCCCATCTACACAATACGATTCTTTGTACGATTCGATTACGATTCTATTTACGATCCGATTAAATCCGACATGTCCGATCGGAATTCGATTCGATTTAATTCGATTTGCCATTGTTTTGCAATTGCAAATCGAATTGAATCGAATCAGGATCGGACATGTTGGATTTAATTGAATCGTAAATAGAATCGTAATCGAACCGTACAAAGAATCGTATCGTGTAGATGGGGCTTAAGGCCCAGCGCACACCAAAAACCTCTAGCAGATCCGCAAAACTCTAGAGGTTTTTGAAGCAGATTTCAGAGTGATTTTAGGCATGTTTAGAGACGTTTTCTACACATGCCGAAAGTTTTTTGGAGCGTTTTTGTGTAGCAGATTACATGTATTGTTACAGTAAAGCTGTAAGGGCTCTTTCACACCAGAGCCCACTTCTGACGTTTTAACGCAAAGTCTATACTTTGCGTTAACCAAGGTAAAAGGAAAGTCCGTAGACTTTCCTTTTACCTTTCACACCCGATGCTGCGTGTCGATGCGTTGCGGTACAACGCGTCCCGGCGCATTTTATCGTCGGGAATCGGCGCTTCCCCTTCGGGGCAATTAACTACCATCGCCGCTACTCAGCGTCGCACCGGAGTTTCCCGACGACACGCCGCAACGCGTGCAGGAGCCGTTCTCCTGCACGCTTTTGGTGTGTAACGAGCCTAACTGAACAGCTTCTGTAACAAAAACGCCTGGAAAACTGCTCTGATCTAGCGTTTCTCAGAGCGGTTTTCCACTTTCCTATACTTTAACATTGAGGCAGAAACTCCTCAGAAATCCAAAAAATGCTGCAGCCCCCGAGTTTGCGTTTGTGGAAAAACGAGCCGCTCTGGTGTGCACCATCCCATTCACTTTCATTAGCCAAGCGCTTTTCCCCCCCGCTCCAGAACCGTTCTGGTGTGCACCAGCCCTGACTCTGTCAACCACCTTTTCCACAGCCCTGCCTTATGTGTCCCCTCACCCTTTAGATTGTAAGCCTTTGGCAGGCCCTGCCCCCGCCCCCCCCCCTATTGTGTCCTTCTTAATTTTACTACCCCAGCAATGACACCTTCTCATGGACTAATTCGGACTTGATTTGCCGGGTCTCTGTAAACCGCATTTTATCCCCTGATTGTATGTATAACCTTGTGCTATGTTGTATAACCGTTTGCTACCTCTCTGTCTGTCACCCCTTGTTTACAATGTATGTATCCCTATTTATTCTCCAGCGCTGCGTAATATGTTTGCAATAAATAATAATAATCTAAAAACGAGTTGGTCCACCTTTAGGCCTGGAAGCCACTACAAATCGCTAGTACAATCGCTAGCGTTTTTAATAAGCGATTTGTAAGCGATTTCATGAGCGTTTTCCGGCGCTTTTCGGATCGATTTTAAAAAGTGTGAGCTTTTTGCCAGCGATTGTGTAGCGATTTGCGATTAGTGATTTTAATTCTGATTGGTCCTTTCAATGTATCATACGTTTATTTACAGTTTGCAATTGCACTCAAATGGCTATTTGTAGCGATTCATGAGCGATTTGCCTGCGCTTCAGTACGTTACATTGAAGCGCAAACTCATTCAATGCTGCATGTCCCGCGATGGTGATTTTGCTAATTGCAATTGCTACTGTGGAATTTTACATTTATTTACATTGGCAGAGCGTTTAGGGAAAGCGCTAGTGATTTAAAGCGCTCCCCAAACGCTCACAAAAACGCTCTAGTGGGTTCCAGCCCTCCGCTCTGATCACAGCTGATATTCTTCTTGACATGGACGCAGCAAGATGCCGATACTGCTACTGGGGAAGGATGGCCCATGCTGACATTATGGCAGCTCTAAAGGGGCCCATACGTCGGTCGATTTCAGCGATTCTATAGAATCAGCTGCAAATCGATCTATCTGACAGGATGGAAAATCTAGGACGATCGGCTGCTGGCAGCAGATTGATGGCCCATGGAGTTGCATTGGATCTAATGGTGCAGTAATGCATTTAGATCGATTTTTCAATAGATTCTGAAATCTATTGGAAATCTGTTCCTAGTGTGTGGCACACATCAGATTCCTGTCAGATTCCACTTGACGAGCATCTGGCAGAAATCTCTGATGGTCAAAACTGCTGCAAATCTATCAGTGTATGACCACCTTAAGTTGGGTCAGATTGGATGGTGACGTTTCCAAGCTTTGATGTGATCTTTCGACTTCATCCCACAATTGCTCAATAGGATTGGGGTCAGGGGACTGAGCTGGCCATGGAAGCAGGTTAAACTCTGAGTGATGTCCCTCAAACCCATTTGAGACCGATTAAGCATGATGGCAGGGCCCGCAACAGGCGTCTTCCTATTTTTAGGTGATGCCAAAGGCACTCTTGATGGTCTCCTGCTGCTAAAGCCCATCCTTTGCAAAGTCCGTCTTGTTGTTCATTGGGATATGCTTTATGATGCACCTCCATTGAGCCCGAGATACTGTTGGGTGAGAAAATCCTAAAAGTTATCATGTCAGAGATGCGAGCACCAGCTCTTCTTGCACTGATGATCGTCCCTCGTTCGCAGTTTCCTCTTACCTATTTTGACGTCCATAACTTTCATAAGCCAATAGGACTTGGTTTATCATGCTTAGGGCTCTTTCAGACGGACGGCTGAACTGCGTACTTGTTGAGCAGTTCAGTGTCCAGTCGGATGCCCTACGTTATTTGCGCGCAGTGGAATGGCGGCGGCTGTGACCCCACGCGTGGAAACGCTCGACATGTGGTGGTGTTACTTCACTGCGGAAAACCACGTCATGTGAGCACAGTTGCGCTCAGATGTGACTCTATGGGGGGGCTGCCTGTCAAGCGTCAGTACCGAGTGCTAACGAGAGCCTAGCCGGTGCAAAAGAGCAGCTGACAGGCAGGGAATTCACTGCATTCAGCTGGCCCTCTGATTTTTGAGGGTCTGTTAAGAATTGTTGATTGTGGGGCAAGTCTAATGGGAGGAGTAAGTGAGCTTCAGAGATTGGGATAGTGGCTGGATAGTGTACTGGTTAAGGGCTCTGCCTTTGACATGGGAGACCAGGGTTCAAATCCTGGCTAGGTCAAGTATCTATTCAGTAAGGAGTTCAAGGCAAGACTCCCTAACACTGCAGGGTGGCCTCTTGAGCGCGTCCCAGTGGCTGCAGCTCTTGAGCGCTTTGAGTCCGACAGGAGAAAAGCGCTATATAAATGTTCCTATTATTATTATATTATATTGGGACAGCTTCAGAAAAGTCTTGGAGCTGAGAAGAGGTAAGAAGTGATGTGCAGGAGGTCACTGGAGGAGGAGCGTATGGGGGTAGGGGGCAGAAATAAATGTGGGACGGGCGTTGTAAGAAAAATAAATAGGATAAGAGGATTGTCGTCCCCCTTTTTTTTTTTGCTTGTCCTGGATACGGTAGATTGCTGATAGGTTGAACTTAAAGTGCTCCTGAACTCTAGCACACGTCAGGACAACAGAGAGAAATACCCCCTGTATGCATTTAGAGTGTTTAG
This sequence comes from Hyperolius riggenbachi, assembly GCF_040937935.1. Classification (NCBI taxonomy): domain Eukaryota; kingdom Metazoa; phylum Chordata; class Amphibia; order Anura; family Hyperoliidae; genus Hyperolius; species Hyperolius riggenbachi. Next base: position 289,819,840 of record NC_090653.1, read on the forward strand.
CCTGTCTAATTTCCCCTCATTTTTGTGTAATCATAATTTGTAATTTGATTTCTGCCCTGTGTCACCTGACTACCAAGGCAGATAAGCTATTTGAAGGCGCAGGATATTAATGTCTGCTTCCATGAAAGCAGGAAGTAGACACACTGCAGATTTATTGCAGAATTTGTATAAGTTGTAACAAATGGTTTTTCTCTAAATAATTTTATGCTGTTGCTTATCTTTCAGAGGAGAGAGGAAGTTCTGAGTTCAGGCCGTAAGGTTTTTTTTCTTTTTTCAGCCCAGTTACTCTGGTGTCTATATTATAATTGAACGAGCAGCGAGCAAAGTTCTGGGCTCTCCCGCGTCCTTCTCGGCAGCGCCAGAAGCTCAGCAGCGCACAGAGCGGAGCGTTTCCCACGCGGCCGGCAAGGAGAGGGTTAATCCTCAGCGCCGCCGAAACTTGCCGCACAACACAGACTAATAACTGTTTATTTCACAAGGCTTAATTGCCTTCCAAGTATTAAATGATTGTAAATGATTTGTGTTCCCTGCCTGCCGCAGACAGAGCGATTCCCAGACCATGTCTGACAGATCGGCCGCGCCGGGGAGCGCTGTATGACTGATATCCAGAGTGTAGCTCTATCCATCCATCCATCCATCCATCATTACAGAGGGCTGTACATAGTCATGTCACTGACTGTCCTCAGAGGAGCTCACACTCTAATCCTACCATAGTCATAGTGTAATGTCCTACCATATTATTGTTATGTATTTATATAGCACTGACATCTTCTGCAGCACATTACAGAGTACATAGTCATGTCACTGACTGTCCTCAGAGGAGCTCACCATCTAATCCTACCATATTATTATTATGTATTTATATAGCACTGACATCTTCTGCAGCACATTACAGGGTGCATAGTCATGTCACTGACTGTCCTCAGAGGAGCTCACACTCTAACCCTACCATAGTCATAGTCTAATGTCCTACCATATTATTATTATGTATTTATATAGCACTGACATCTTCTGCAGCACATTACAGGGTGCATAGTCATGTCACTGACTGTCCTCAGAGGAGCTCACACTCTAATCCTACCATAGCCATAGTCTAATGTCCTACCATATTATTATTATGTATTTATATAGCACTGACATCTTCTGCAGCACATTACAGAGTATATAGTCATGTCACTGACTGTCCTTAGAGGAGCTCAGAATCTAATCCCTACCATAGTCATAGTGTAATGTCCTACCATATTATTATTATTATTATTATTATTATTATTATTATGTACAGTATTTATATAGCACTGACATCTTCTGCAGCACATTACAGAGTACATAGTCATGTCACTGACTGTCCTCAGAGGAGCTCACACTCATAGTCTAATGTCCTACCATATTATTATCATGGTAGAATTAGAGTGTGAGGCCCTCTGAGGACAGTCAGTGACAGGACTATGTACTCTGTAATGGGCTGCAGAAGATGTCAGTGCTATATAAATACATAATAATAATAATAATATGGTAGGACATTAGACTATGACTATGGTAGGATTAGATTGTGAGCCCCTCTGAGGACAGTCAGTGACAGGACTATGTACTCTGTAATGGGCTGCAGAAGATGTCAGTGCTTTATAAATACATAATAATAATATGGTAGGACATTAGACTATAATTATGGTAGGATCAGAGTGTGAGCTCCTCTGAGGACAGTCAGTGACATGACTGTGTACTCTGTAATGTGCTGCAGAAGATGTCAGTGCTATATAAATACATAATAATATGGTAGGACATTACACTATGACTATGGTAGGATTAGAGTGTGAGCTCCTCTGAGGACAGTCAGTGACATGACTATGTACTCTATAATGTGCTGCAGAAGATGCCTATGTCCTACCATAATGATATGGTAGGACATAGCACTGACCTCTTCTGCAGCACTGTACATAGTACATAGTCATGTCACTGACTGTCCTCAGAGGAGCTCACAATCTAATCCTACCATAGTCATAGTCTAATGTCCTACCATATTATTATTATGTATTTATATAGCACTGACATCCTCTGCAGTACATTACAGAGTACATAGTCATGTCACTGACTGTCCTCAGAGGAGCTCACAATCTAATCCCCACCATAGTCTTATTTCCTACCATGTTGTTGTTGTTGTTCTTAATTATTTATATAAGAGTGTAAAGTACTAAATTACCGCAGAAGATGTCAGAGTATGTAGTCATGTTTACTGAGAATTCCGAAACCAGTTAAAATATATCTGGTCTCCCAGAATGCTTGGCATGGAGGTGGGGAGGAGAATTCCGCATAGCTCATCAGCCTAGGCTAAGCAGCACTGCACTAGGAGAGGCGGGGCTACGTAGCAGTATACAGCAGTATATAGATATAGGAAGTGGGTATCCTGAATAATGTACTGCATTTTACTACGTCACTACAGGGCCTCTTTAAAGTGGATCCGAGATAAACTTTTACTCATTGCATAGTTGTGTTCCTTTCATATAGTTTATAGGGCATTCCTCAAGCCAAATACCTTTTTTTTAGGGTTTTAATACTCTAATTCCCTATAAACTAAAGGTGCGTACACACATGCGACTATAGTCATTTGAAACTATCGTTCCCCGATCCTTTCAAACGACGATCGTTTGAAAAAAAGCAGCCAACGACCATGTAGTCTAACGACGGACGAGCTAGATCGTTCAAAACGAATGATCTAGCTTGGCGGATTTTTTCCAACGACGATCAATTGCAAAAGTAGTACATCGTTGGAAACGATCGTTCGTACTAGGCTTGACATGCGCATTTCGCTATTTCTCCATGGAACTTTTCATTTTTATGCGCAAGCGCAGTAGTTACTTTTACGTGATGTAACGTTCGTTCTAACGATCAGACACACCTTTTAAAACTGACTTTACTTAGGTCGTTCTTTCATCAATTAAAAGTTCGTTCGTCGTTGACAACGAACGATCGTGGTCGCATGTGTGTACGTAGCTTAAGCAAGCCCCGCCCACAGCTTCTCCAGTGCCTTTCTCTGTAGCAAGGGCTTATGGGAGCTCAGTCTGGGCAGGAGGAGGAGGTGTTACTAGCCAGAGATTTCAGAGGGAGAGGGGAGTAAAGTTTTCACAGGCTGAGGGCTGGAGATCCTATCCGCTTGCCTGTGTAATGTGAGAAGCAGAATATGGCTGCTCTGATTGTATCACAGGAAGAAATAATCATATAGGGCTGAAGCTGTTTGCAGCTAGATTTGCTGTGCAAACTATCTGAACTTTACATAAGATATATAGACAAGTTACTTGTTATAGTTCATTTTTCCATCTCGGATCCGCTTAAAAAAAACAACAAAAAAACCCACCCTGCATGGTGATTGGCTGTCCAGAGACCAATGTTTTCAGAAACCGGGAAGGAAGCCCTGATTGTATCCCCAGAGTCTGGGAGGGCATCATTATCAAAGGGATGGGAAAGTCACCCCCCCACCCTCTGCAGGTGAGGAGGTCATGCTGAGCATTGTAGTTCATCTTGCCACAGATTGGCTGCCCCATCAGCAGTGGTCCGTGTCTATTAGCGGCTGCTTCCGGCCCCTTGCTCCCCCCACCCCGGCAGTGCGGCGTCCTCAGTCTTCCCAGGTCTATAGGCAGACTTTGGCCCGAGTTCAGGAATTCCCAATTATCTTCGGGGATCTCGGCTTCCAGCGTGTGGGGAACAAGCCTGCTTCTGTCTCCACATCTGGAAAATGTTACACTGGGGCGTGCGGAGTGTCGTCACCAGAGACTGACAGCCCCCCTCCCCTCCGCCGCCATCGCCTTAACCCCTCCATGGACTGACAGCCCTCCCTCTGCCGCCATCGCCTTAACCCCTCCATGGACTGCCAGCCCCCCCTCCGCCGCCATCGCCTTAACCCCTCCATGGACTGACAGCCCTCCCTCCGCCGCCATCGCCTTAACCCCTCCAGAGACTGACAGCCCCCCTCCCTCCGCCGCCATCGCCTTAACCCCTCCATAGACTGCCAGCCCCCCTCCGCCGCCATCGCCTTAACCCCTCCGCCGCCATCGCCTTAACCCCTCCAGAGACTGACAGCCCCCCTCCCCTCCGCCGCCATCGCCTTAACCCCTCCATAGACTGACAACCCCCTCCCCTCCGCCGCCATCGCCTTAACCCCTCCATAGACTGACAACCCCCTCCGCCGCCATCGCCTTAACCCCTCCATAGACTGACAACCTCCTCCCCTCCGCCGCCATCGCCTTAACCCCTCCATAGACTGACAACCCCCTCCGCCGCCATCGCCTTAACCCCTCCATAGACTGACAACCCCCTCCGCCGCCATCGCCTTAACCCCTCCATAGATTGACAGCCCCCCTCCCTCCGCCGCCATCGCCTTAACCCCTCCGCCGCCATCGCCTTAACCCCTCCATAGACTGACAGCCCCCCTCCCTCCGCCGCCATCGCCTTAACCCCTCCGCCGCCATCGCCTTAACCCCCCATAGACTGACAGCCCCCCTCCGCCATCACCTTAACCCCTCCAGAGACTGACAGCCCTCCTCCCCTCCGCTGCCATCGCCTTAACCCCTTCATAGACTGACAGCCCCCCTCCCCTCCGCCGCCATCGCCTTAACCCCTCCATAGACTGACAGCCCCCCTCCCCTCCGCCGCCATCGCCTTAACCCCTTCATAGACTGACAGCCCCCCTCCGCCGCCATCGCCTTAACCCCTTCATAGACTGACAGCCCCCCTCCGCCGCCATCGCCTTAACCCCTCCATGGACTGACAGCCCCCCCAACACTGCCATCATCACCTTAAACCTTCCATAGACAGCCCCCCTCCACCGCCATCGTCTTAATCCCTTCATAGGCTGATGGCCCCTCCAGCACAATGCTGTAACCCCTTCATGGCTCCATCCACCGAATGCTGCCGCCTAACGCTTAAACCACTTTCTCCTCTAGAACACCACCACCTTGTACCCCTGAACGTCACTGCCTTAACCCTTACACCACCTTCTCCTCTAGAACACCACCACCTTGTACCCCTGAACGTCACTGCCTTAACCCTTACACCACCTTTTCAACTAGAAAGCCAACCTGCCTTCACTCCTCCGTGGAACCTTCTACCAATTGCCACTGATTTAACCCTTACACCTCTTGCCCTCTAGAATGCCGCCACCGTCACCTCTACCCCACCATGTGCTACTGTTTTAACCCTTACTTCCCCCCCAACACCACCATCTTGTCTAAAACACCACAGCTTTAACCCTTTCACCACTCCCCCCCCCCCCCCCCCCACACACACACACACACACACACACCACCACCTTGTCTGCTAAAACGCCACGGCATTGACCCTTACACCACCGTGAGCGCTAGAGTGCCAAGGCCTTAACCCTTACACCGCCACAACTTTGTACGCTAAGACGACATGGCTTTAACCCTTACACCATCTTCTCTGTTAAAACGTCACAGCCTTAACCATTACACTGCCTTCTCCACCAGATTGGCGCTGCCTTAACACTCACATCGTCTTTTTCACCAACACGCCATGGCTTTATCCCTTACATTGCTTTCTCCGTTAAAAGTCCATAGCGAACCCGAGGCGAGGGGTATATGGAGGTTGCCATATTTCTTTCCTTTTAAACAATACCAGTTGCCTGGCTGTCCTGCTGGTCAATTTTGCTGCAGTAGTGTCTGGATAACACCAGAGACAAGCATGCAGCCACTTTTGCATGCAAATCCTGCTTAAGTAAAATTTGATTGGTCCATTTTTAAGCTGCATACATTTGCATACAAAATTTGCATCAACTTGAAATTATTTGCATATTATTGACTATCCCTAGTTCTGATTCCCTGGGTCACCTGACAGTCACCATTGCGAAAATCTTAAAATGTAAAATACATGCAAACAGATACAAATAAGAAGTATGTTTCTTCCAGAGTAAAATGAGCCATAAATTACTTTTCTCCTATGTTGCTGTCACTTACAGTAAGTAGTTGAAATCTGACATTACTGACAGGTTTTGGACTAGCCCATCTTCTCATAGGGGGTTCTCAGGGTTTTCTTTATTTTTAAAAGCACTTAGTGAATGGCAGTTGCTCCGTCCAACTGCCAAAATAATGGCAGTTGCTCCGTTCAACTACCAAAATAGTGTGCAGGGAGGCTGGCCAGCATCTTTATATAAAGACATTCCCTGAAAAAGTTTCATACAGAGTAAGGGCTCGTTTCGTTTGCGGTGCGAAATCGCCTGGATTCCACCTCGGACGAAATCGCATGCGGATGCGTTTCCGCATGCTGTTTTTCCCGCGATTCCGCTTGCGATTTCGCATGGCTAAGAAGCAGGCGAATGTAACCATGTCACTGCCTGTGTAAATTTCTATAGCATTACATGCGAAATCGCGGGGAAAACTGCATGACAAAGCCGCATGCGATTTCCCTATTAAAAGCATTGCGGCGATTCACCCGCATTCCAGCCGCACGCAAAATCTGACGCCTCTGCCGTGCAGATTTCCCCCGCACACCAAAACGCACCCGCACGACGCACAAGTGGAAACAATCCCATCCACTTGTATTGCCCATGCGAATCCACATGCGGTGCCCGCATGCGGATTCGCTATAGTGGAAACGAGCCCTAAAGGTCATGCTGAGAATCCCACATGAAGAGATGGACTAGCCCAAAACCTGTCAGTAATGTCAGATTTCTACTTCTTACTGTAAGTGACAGCAACATGGGAGAAAAGTAATTTATGGCTCATTTTACTCTGGAAGAAAGGTACTTCTTATTTGTATATGTTTTACATTTTAAGATTTTCACGACAGTTCCTCTTTAAGGAATAAACTATTAGTGTAGATGCTGCATGTGCAATCACACAGCCATCAGTTCACACCTAGTTTTTGTCATCTCGTGTGACCTCTGTGACCGGGGCAAAAAGGATCCATGCTGCAGAAGATCGTGTTGAGATGCGGTCTGGGATTGCTTCTTATATGGCCACCGGAGATGCTCGGAGGTCTCTGGAAATGCCGCAATAAATCAGACTAGGAATGCAGCTCTGCGACATAGTTGTGTTTTCGCGGGATAGAGGGGGCGTGGCCCCACAATCGCCTTGTGGCGGACGCACATGGGGGAAAGTGCAGAGCGGACCAAGAAGTGAATGAGGGGGCGTGCTCACACTGCCTCCAAGAATAATGAATGGTATAGACGGTACTCATTACCTGTCTCGTTCCTCTGTACAGGAGAATCGTGTCCTGAGGGCACATGTCTACGCAACACACAAATGTCGCCAATTCATGTAAAGCAAGCCAGACAACCCGCCATCGTCTTATGCCAACCAGGGCCGGATTTAGGCTAAGGCCACCGAGGCCATGGCCTAGGGCACCACAGGAGCAAGGGCACCAAAGCAGCAGGCTAAACTGGTGCAGCATTTGCAAGCTTGCAAATGCTGCAATGCAGGGATATCAGGCGAGAGCCACCTTGCTCTTTGTGCACGGTTGCATTGTGACCGGCAGCTATGGACTTGGGCAGCATTGGAGACTGAAAGGAAGATGAAGCTTCTGCACTGGAGATGAGCAGAGAAATGAGTGACACGGATGGCTGCTGTGGTGTGAAGGAGAGCTGGCTACCTATACTGAAGATGGTGGGGGGAAGAGGGAATAAGGGAGTCATCTGGCTACCTATACTGGAGGAAAGGGGGAGGGGTCATCTGGCTACCTATACTGGAGGGAAAGGGGGAGGGGTCATCTGGCTACCTATACTGGTATAATAATAATATAATATGGTAGGACATTAGACTATGGCTATGGTAGGGTTAGATTGTAAGCTGCTCTGAGGACAGTGACTACCTGGTGAGGTTGGGGATGGCTGTCTCTGTCTCTGGGAGGGTGACACCGGAGGGTGGCATCGTGTGAGGCGGGGACGGTGATGTCGTAGGCCATCCAGGAAGTTCAGGCCTGGTTCCCGCCTTCCCCCATGTGGGCAGGATATGCACAGCGCCCTCCGCTCTGTGAGGCTGTGGAATTGGATTTTATCTGCGGTAACATTCCGGCTCTGGTCACAGGACGGGTCTGTTTATTCCTCAGTGAACTTGCGAACAGAGCTGACCTACATTCCTGATCCCGGCGGGATTCATAATCGCTTCATTAAAGGGACCCTCTGCGGGAAATCAAATGTACGCGGAGGAGAGGAACGCCAGGGGAAAAGTTTCTGAAAGGTTTTTTTTGGGGGGGGAGAAAGGAGGAGAGTGGCCAGAATCTCCATCCTGACTATCTCTCTGTTCTCCTGCTGGCCTGATCTCACTTCCTGTTGTCGGTGAGCCGGGGGGCGCAGACCACCCTACACTAATACATATTCCCTGGATTTCTTCTCAATCTTGTCTTCATGTGACGTTTGTATCTGTTGGACTAAATGATCACAGAGCAGGTCCAGCTTGACTGTAGTCAGGGGGTGGTTAAAGGACACCCGAGGCGAAAATAAACTAATGAAATGATTGTATCTATCTTCCTTCTCCTAAAGATATTCCACAGTTTTATTTTATGTTTAAAATCTACTTAGTGTAAGTTTTAACGGTTTTATTGTTTTTGCTCAATGACACATTCATTGAAGTATGCCAGAGCTAAAATCAATGAACTACTGACCCTTTTTAGAATTTCCAACATGCCCAATCTGATCTCTGATCGATTTTCCAAAGAAAGTGAACGGAAAATCGATCGGAAATCAGATTGGACATGTTGGAAATACTTAATCTGGCTGGAAATCTGCCAGAAAATCTCATCGTGTTTACTAGGCATTGAAGGTGCCCACTAACAGTACAATTTTTAATGAATGATCGAATTTTCAGTTACAGTGGACCTGAACTCATGCACAGGACAGAAGGTAAACTGTGTGTATTTAGAGAGTTCAGCCTGTTTTTCTTCTGTCCTGTGCATGAGTTCAGGTCCACTATAAATGAAAATTCGATAGTTCATTAAAAATTGTACTGTTAGTGGGCACCTTCAATGCCTAGTACACAGGATGAGATTTCCAGCCAGATTATTTCCAACATGTCCAATCTGATTTCCGATCGATTTTCCAATCCATTTTCCGTTCACTTCTATGGAAAATCAATCAAAGATCAGATTGGACAAGTTGGAAATAATCGACCTGCCAGAAAATCTCATTTTGTGTACAAGGCAAAAGAAGTAAACCCCCCCCCCCCCCCCCCACAATGATGAAGTGGTTAAGCAAGTTGTGAATAGAATTGCGCATTATTTCCGCCCTTTGCTTTCAGTGTAAAGATGAATATTAGCCCTAAAACATCACAAAGTTTCTGGGGGTCACCTTCACCCCCCTCCCCCGTATTCTAGCCCGCCAGGGCAGGTGGGCGAGAGTTTTCCCTTTTGAAGTGCTGCCAAGCTGTTGGATTAATCTTCGTCACGCCACGTCGGAGAGACTTTGGAAGTCGTCAGGAAAAGCGCCGTTAAAATGCGGCTTTCAACTTTTTAATCGTATAAATATTTTCGTACTTTTTTTTTTTTTTCCGGACGGATTCCTCTTGTAATGTTCCCGTCACGGCGAGACACCTCAGCGTTTCATCTGTGGCTTTCGGGCGCGTTTAATCCGAGAGCCTGTGAAGTTTCTGAGCCTGACTACGGGGCGTATTTCTGCTCGGGGTGGAGAGGAGGGGGGCAGAGGGGCGACCGGGGCCTGCATGGAGCATCACCGCAGCGATACTCAGGACAACAACTTAATTCTGCCCCTGTCTAGGGGGGGGGGGGATAAGCACTTTGGACATATGGCCAGTGATCGGGGCTAACTTGTGTTCCATTATGTGGCTGTGAACTGTTAAGGGGATTAGCAGGCTTTAGGCCTGTTCAGAGGCTTAGAGAGATTGGCATCCCTTGTGCAGACAGGCTCATTAAACAGCCAGCAGCAGGCCTTCACTTGTGCAGAAAAGTCACCCTCCTTCCCCTCCGCCCGTTGCTTCCTGCAGGATGCCGGTAGACAGGTCCTCTTCGTTGCTCTTTATGAATGAATACATTCAGTTTAAACTCCTCCCTCTATCATACAAAGTTAGTTGTCACCTACTTAAATTTCCACATTAATCTCCAGATGCCATCCCACCCAGAACCTTAGCTCCTCCCAGGAGACCCTCCTGTCATCCAGCTTAGTTGCCTCTTCCCGCATCCAGGACTTCTCACAAGCGTCACCTCTCCTTTGGAACTCTCTCCCACAGAACTGGTTGTGAGGGTTAGGAAGTACAGATTGGCTGTTGATGGTGAAATAATCTGTGTTTTACATTTTATTTCGACTCTTCAATGTAAATTGTAATATTAGATTCTTACGCTTTCCCACAATGCAGTAAGGTTTTAAATATTCTTTTCCACTTCCTGTCTGTACAGGAAGTGATGGATATTCAGAGATCAACTTTATAAAGCGTTTTTGTTCATTCATGCTGTACCTAAGTGTGGAATGTCTTTAGATGGGCCTCTTATCTGTAATGCAACCTGCCTGCACTACTATTTCTGTTCCCTTTTTGAAGGACAGCTGAAGCGAGTGAAATTATGGAGGCCGCCATATTTATTTCCTGTTACCAGTTGCCTGGCAGTCCTGCTGATCTCTTTGGCTGCAGTAGTGTCTGAATTGCACACCTGAAACAAGCATGCAGCTAATGCAGTCACACTGCAGTCAGAAACGCCTGATCTGCTGCATGCTTGTTCAGGGTCTATGGCTAAAAGTATTAGAGGCAGAGGATCAGCCGGACAGCCAGGCAACTAGCATTGCTTAAAAGGAAATAAATATGTCGTTCTCCATCAGGTGTGCTTTAAGATACAAGCATGACGCGCCCCGGGTTTGGTTTGCGGCCTTTCTTTCTCCTTTTAGCAAATTGGGCTCATTTTGTCGCATCTTCCTTGCTTTTCTTTTTGTACGAAGCTTGTTGAAGCGTCTTGAAGCTGTGTTTTGGGTGGGCGATTAGCTATCTTCCCAATTTCATTGTTATCGATATTTTTACCAGCATGCATCTCATCTGGCCTTTTACAGTGAGGTCAAGGGCTGAGTACCAGTCTAGTAAGTCCAGAGTACCTACTTAGGAGCCAGAGTACCTGGTACTCGGGACCTTCTAGGCAGGTACTCGGGGCCTTCTAGGCAGTTACTCAGGGCCTTCTAGGCAGGTACTCGGGGGCCTTCTAGGCAGGTACTCGGGGCCTAATAGACTGGTACCCACTAGACAGGTATGCAGGCCCTATTAGGTGGGTACTTGGGCCTGCTAGGCGGGTATTCGGGGTCTAATGGACTGGTACTCAGGGCCCACTAGGCAGGTATCTGCCTAGAAGGCCCTGAGTACCTGCTAGTTGGCCCTGAGTTCCTGCCTAGAAGGCCTTGAGCATGTGACCACATGATTTTCTAGTCCCGTGTGTGGTGTGTATGTGTGTGTACTGTGTGTGTGTACTGTGTGTATGTGTGTGTACTGTGTGTATGTGTGTGTACTGTGTGTGTACTGTGTGTGTGTACTGTGTGTGTACTGTGTGTGTACTGTGTGTGTGTACAGTGTGTGTGTGTGTGTGTGTGTACAGTGTGTGTACTGTGTGTGTGTGTACTGTGTGTGTATGTGTGTGTGTGTGTACAGTGTGTGTGTACAGTGTGTGTGTGTGTGTGTACAGTTTGTGTGTTCAGTGTGTGTGTACAGTGTGTGTGTACTGTGTGTGTACTGTGTGTGTGTGTGTACAGTGTGTGTGTGTGTACAGTGTGTGTGTGTGTACAGTGTGTGTGTGTGTACAGTGTGTGTACAGTGTGTGTGTGTGTACAGTGTGTGTGTGGAGGAGGGGGGGTGTTGTATGACCGCGTATGATGCAGATGGATGTGGCATACTTGGAGTTTATACTTTCATGCAGTTCTCTGCAGTTTGCTTTTCTCTGATCAGTTCGATGTGTGATTAACGTTTGGTAGAAACCTTTTGGTTGGATTGATTTGGGTATCTGGGAGCGTTGTGGTGCCTCTGAGGTGCCCCCCAGGGGCGAGGGGAGGAGGGGGCCCTGGGTGAGACTGGTACCCCTCGGTGCCCCCTGGAGGGAAGCCCTTCATCAAGGCGCATCAATAATACGCGAGTCTGATCTGAGCAGAGGTTTGCTAATGAGTTTATCTCGTTCTTCACCCCGAGTACAGATCGTTTAACGTTCTTACCGATCTTCTGCAACAAGTCTGTGGAAAGAAATCCAAGCCGTCTGAACGTAATTAAAACTGTGTTGGAAGACCATTGTTTGCAGTATATGACCATTACCAGGAATGGACGAACAGCTGACACAATGGTCCTGGATGCTGGCACACTGGGCACTGCAGGAGCTGACGCTCTGGGATTCTGGCACACTGGGCACTGCAGCAGCTGGCGCTCTGGGATTCTGGCACACCGGGCACTACAGCAGCTGGCGCTCTGGGATTCTGGCACACCGGGCACTGCAGCAGCTGGCGCTCTGGGATTCTGGCACACCGGGCACTGCAGCAGCTGGCGCTCTGGGATTCTGGCACACCGGGCACTGCAGCAGCTGGCGCTCTGGGATTCTGGCACACCGGGCACTGCAGCAGCTGCCGCTCTGGGATTCTGGCACACCGGGCACTGCGATCTGGGATTCTGGCACACCGGGCACTGCAGCAGCTGGCGCTCTGGGATTCTGGCACACCGGGCACTGCAGCAGCTGGCGCTCTGGGATTCTGGCACACCGGGCACTGCAGCAGCTGGCGCTCTGGGATTCTGGCACACTGGGCACTGCAGAAGCTGGCGCTCTGGGATTCTGGCACACCGGGCACTGCAGCAGCTGGCGCTCTGGGATTCTGGCACACCGGGCACTGCAGCAGCTGGCGCTCTGGGATTCTGGCACACTGGGCACTGCAGCAGCTGGCGCTCTGGGATTCTGGCACACTGGGCACTGTAGCAGCTGGCGCTCTGGGATTTTGGCACACCGGGCGCTGAAGCAGCTGGCGCTCTGGGATTCTGGCACACCGGGCACTGCAGCAGCTGGCGCTCTGGTATTCTGGCACACCGGGCACTGCAGCAGCTGGCGCTCTGGGATTCTGGCACATCGGGCACTGCAGCAGCTAGCGCTCTGGGATTCTGGCACACCGGGCACTGCAGCAGCTGGTGCTCTGGGATTCTGGCACACTGGGCACTGCAGCAGCTGGCGCTCTGGGATTCTGGCACACCGGGCACTGCAGCAACTGGCGCTCTGGGATTCTGGCACACTGGGCACTGCAGGAGCTGACGCTCTGGGATTCTGGCACACCGGGCACTGCAGCAGCTGGCGCTCTGGGATTCTGGCACACCGGGCACTGCAGGAGCTGACGCTCTGGGATTCTGGCACACCGGGCACTGCAGGAGCTGACGCTCTGGGATTCTGGCACACCGGGCACTGCAGCAGCTGGCGCTCTGGGATTCTGGCACACCGGGCACTGCAGCAGCTGGCGCTCTGGGATTCTGGCACACCGGGCGCTGCAGCAGCTGGCGCTCTGGGATTCTGGCACACTGGGCACTGCAGGAGCTGACGCTCTGGGATTCTGGCACACCGGGCACTGCAGCAGCTGGCGCTCTGGGATTCCTGCACACCGGGCACTGCAGCAGCTGGCGCTCTGGGATTCTGGCACACCGGGCACTGCAGCAGCTGGCGCTCTGGGATTCTGGCACACCGGGCACTGCAGCAGCTGGCGCTCTGGGATTCTGGCACACTGGGCACTGCAGCAGCTGGCGCTCTGGTATTCTGGCACACCGGGCACTGCAGCAGCTGGCGCTCTGGGATTCTGGCACACTGGGCACTGCAGCAGCTGGCGCTCTGGGATTCTGGCACACCGGGCACTGCAGCAGCTGGTGCTCTGGAATTCTGGCACATCGGGCACTGCAGCAGCTGGCGCTCTGGAATTCTGGCACACTGGGCACTGCAGCAGCTGGCGCTCTGGAATTCTGGCACACTGGGCACTGCAGGAGCTGATGCTCTGGGATTCTGGCACACCGGGCACTGCAGCAGCTGGCGCTCTGGGATTCTGGCACACCGGGCACTGCAGCAGCTGGCGCTCTGGGATTCTGGCACACCGGGCACTGCAGCAGCTGGAGCTCTGGGATTCTGGCACACTGGGCACTGCAGCAGCTGGCGCTCTGGGATTCTGGCACATCGGGCACTGCAGCAGCTGGCGCTCTGGGATTCTGGCACACCGGGCACTGCAGCAGCTGGCGCTCTGCGATTCTGGCACACCGGGCACTGCAGCAGCTGGCGCTCTGGGATTCTGGCACACCGGGCACTGCAGCAGCTGGCGCTCTGGGATTCTGGCACACCGGGCACTGCAGCAGCTGGCGCTCTGGGATTCTGGCACACCGGGCACTGCAGCAGCTGGCGCTCTGGGATTCTGGTACACTGGGCACTGCAGCAGCTGGCACTCTGGTATTCTGGCACACCGGGCACTGCAGCAGCTGGCGCTCTGGGATTCTGGCACACTGGGCACTGCAGCAGCTGGCGCTCTGGGATTCTGGCACACCGGGCACTGCAGCAGCTGGTGCTCTGGAATTCTGGCACATCGGGCACTGCAGCAGCTGGCGCTCTGGAATTCTGGCACACCGGGCACTGCAGCAGCTGGCGCTCTGGGATTCTGGCACACTGGGCACTGCAGGAGCTGATGCTCTGGGATTCTGGCACACCGGGCACTGCAGCAGCTGGCGCTCTGGGATTCTGGCACACCGGGCACTGCAGCAGCTGGCGCTCTGTGATTCTGGCACACTGGGCACTGCAGCAGCTGGAGCTCTGGGATTCTGGCACACTGGGCACTGCAGCAGCTGGCGCTCTGGGATTCTGGCACATCGGGCACTGCAGCAGCTGGCGCTCTGGGATTCTGGCACATCGGGCACTGCAGCAGCTGGCGCTCTGGGATTCTGGCACACCGGGCACTGCAGCAGCTGGCGCTCTGCGATTCTGGCACACCCCGGGCACTGCAGCAGCTGGCGCTCTGGGATTCTGGCACACCCGGCACTGCAGCAGCTGCCGCTCTGGGATTCTGGCACACCGGGCACTGCAGCAGCTGGCGCTCTGGGATTCTGGCACACCGGGCACTGCAGCAGCTGGCGCTCTGGGATTCTGGCACACCGGGCACTGCAGCAGCTGGCGCTTTGGGATTCTGGCACACCGGGCACTGCAGCAGCTGGAGCTCTGGGATTCTGGCACACCAGGCACTGCAGCAGCTGGCGCTCTGGGATTCTGGCACACCGGGCACTGCAGCAGCTGGCACTCTGGGATTCTGGCACACCGGGCACTGCAGCAGCTGGCGCTCTGGGATTCTGTCACACCCGGCACTGCAGCAGATGCCGCTCTGGGATTCTGGCACATCGGGCACTGCAGCAGCTGGCGCTCTGGGATTCTGGCACACCGGGCACTGCAGCAGCTGGCGCTCTGGGATTCTGGCACACTGGGCACTGCAGGAGCTGGCGCTCTGAGATTCTGGCACACCGGGCACTGCAGCAGCTGGCGCTCTGGGATTCTGGCACACTGGGCACTGCAGCAGCTGGCGCTCTGGGATTCTGGCACACCGGGCACTGCAGGAGCTGATGCTCTGGGATTCTGGCACACCGGGCACTGCAGCAGCTGGCGCTCTGGGATTCTGGCACATCGGGCACTGCAGGAGCTGATGCTCTGGGATTCTGGCACACCGGGCACTGCAGCAGCTGGCGCTCTGGGATTCTGGCACACTGGGCACTGCTGCAGCTGGCGCTCTGGGATTCTGGCACACCGGACACTGCAGCAGCTGTTTGCCTGAAGATGTGGAGCGGTCGGCGGGGGAGACGCGGAGCGGTCGGCGGGGGAGGCCGGGAGAGACGCGGAGCGGTCGGCGGGGGAGGCCGGGAGACGCGGAGCGGTCGGCGGGGGAGGCCGGGAGACGCGGAGCGGTCGGCGGGGGAGGCCGGGGGATGTGGAGCGGTCGGCGGGGGAGGCCGGGAGACGCGGAGCGGTCGGCGGGGGAGGCCGGGGGATGTGGAGCGGTCGGCGGGGAAGGCCGGGGGATGCGGAGCGGTCGGCGGGGGAGGCCGGGGAAAGCGGAGCGGTCGGCGGGGGAGGCCGGGGAAAGCGGAGCGGTCGGCGGGGGAGGCCGGGAGATGCGGAGCGGTCGGCGGGGGAGGCCGGGAGATGCGGAGCGGTCGGCGGGGGAGGCCGGGGGACGCGGAGCGGTCGGCGGGGGAGGCTGGGGGACGCGGAGCGGTCGGCGGGGGAGGCCGGGATATGCGGAGCGGTCGGCGGGGGAGGCCGGGATATGCGGAGCGGTCGGCGGGGGAGGCCGGGGGATGCGGAGCGGTCGGCGGGGGAGGCCGGGGGATGCGGAGCGGTCGGCGAGGGAGGCCTGGAGACGGGGAGCGGTCGGCGGGGGAGGCCGGGAGACGCGGAGCCGTCGGCGGGGGAGGCCGGGAGACGCGGAGCGGTCGGCGGGGGAGGCCGGGAGACGCGGAGCGGTCGGCGGGGGAGGCCGGGAGACGCGGAGCGGTCGGCGGGGGAGGCCGGGAGACGCGGAGCGGTCGGCGGGGGAGGCCGGGGGATGCGGAGCGGTCGGCGGGGGAGGCAGGGACATGCGGAGCGGTCGGCGGGGGAGGCCGGGAGACGCGGAGCGGTCGGCGGGGGAGGCCGGGAGACGCGGAGCGGTCGGCGGGGGAGGCCGGGAGACGCGGAGCGGTCGGCGGGGTAGGCCGGGAGACGCGGAGCGGTCGGCGGGGTAGGCCGGGAGACGCGGAGCGGTCGGCGGGGGAGGCCGGGAGACGCGGAGCGGTCGGCGGGGGAGGCCGGGAGACGCGGAGCGGTCGGCGGGGGAGGCCGGGAGACGCGGAGCGGTCGGCGGGGGAGGCCGGGAGACGCGGTGCGGTCGGCGGGGTAGGCCGGGAGACGCGGAGCGGTCGGCGGGGGAGGCCGGGAGACGCGGAGCGGTCGGCGGGGGAGGCCGGGAGACGCGGAGCGGTCGGCGGGGGAGGCCGGGAGACGCGGTGCGGTCGGCGGGGGAGGCCGGGAGACGCGGAGCAGTCAGCGGAGGAGGCCGGGAGACACTGAGCAGTCAGTGGGGGAGGCCAGGAGATTGTGGAGGAAAGTGAAAGCTAATTAGCTCGCTGTGTTCTGTTGCTGGCAGCCGCTGTACAGAAGCAGCAATTTAATGTACGTTTCTTGTCCTGTAAATGTTCAGCACGCAATTACATCTGTCTGTTACCGTTTATCTGTCAGCCGCCTTTCCAGGACAGCGGTGAAGCCAATTATTTCCGCACTGCCTCCGCTGATGACCGCCTGCTACCATCTGCCTGCCGGGAGGCCGGTGATTACCACGACGTTAAAGGGGGAGTCTGCCTGGAAGCAGCCACCGCTACACTCTGTCCCTGTCACTACTCCATGTTGTGTATTATACACAGGAATCTGTAACACACACATTATATAGCGCTCTGAAGTAGGCTTCCCTGTGCAGCGCTGACTACACTTTGCACAGTTACCTCCCCAGAGATCGGTGTCACCTTGAGCAACTGCCTCTGTTGCCCGTCGGGGAAATCCAGTACTGGATTTGCAGACTTGCAGGGGGTGGATGGAGTGGATCATTTCTATCCGGGTTCAGTTATGGAAGGAGCTGCTTGTTTGGCGATAAACCAGTTCTGCTGGATGTATGTCAGCACACAGTATTGTATGGCTGTTGACAATGGCGAGATTCCTGTATGACCGCATAGCAGGCGGCCTTAAAGGAGGCCTCTGCATCTGGCGTGTCTTACAACCGTCCTTGCGGGAAGCCAAGGTGAGCAGGAAAATTGCACTGACTAAAAGGACATAAATAGATCAGCCTCCGTATCTCACTCACTTCAGGTTTCTTTTAAAACAGACATAAGAAGTACGTTTCTTTCTTGGTAAAATGAGCCACAAATTACTTCTCTGCTATGTTGCTGTCACTTACAGTAGGCAGTAGAAATCTGACATTACCGACAGGTTTTGGGCTAATCCATCTCTCCACAGGGGATTCTCAGCATGGCCTTTATTCTTTATAAAGACACTCCCTGAAAAAGATTTATACAAAGATGCTGACCGGCCTCCCTGCTCACCGTACACTTTTTTTTTTTGGCAGTTGGACGGAGCAACTGCCATTCACTAAGGGCTCGTTCTCACTTGAGTGGGAATCGCGGGATTCCCGCTCAAGGCAAACCGCTAGCCGTTTTTAAAAAAAACGCTAGCACATGTAACACTATGGCAGTGTTCTCATTTGCGGTTAGCGTTAACTACAAACGTGTTACATGCAGTGGTTTGCCCCCGATTCGCGATTAGTGATCGCGGTTAGCATGCATAGCACTGCTAATCGCGATCGCTCCCAAAACGCTGCAGTCTCCAGTGATTTTTTTTCCACGTTAATCGCGTAAAAATCACTCTCTCATTTGCAGTTCTAGGTGTAAACAGGGCCTAAGTGCATTTTGAAAATTAAAGAAATCCCTGTGAACCCCCCATGAGGAGATGGGCAAGTCCAAAACCTGTCGGTTCTGTAAGATTTCTACTACCTACTGTGACAGCAACATGGGAGAAAAGTAATTTATAGCTTATTTTACTCTGGAGGAAACGTACTTGTTAATTGTATATGTTTAAATATGTTAAGATTTTCGCGACAGAGGACCTTTAAAAAAAAAAAAAAAATCTTTGTTACAGCAGATACAAATCCTGCAGTAAATCTGCAGTGTGTCTACTTCCTGCTTTCATGGAAGCAGACATAGGGTTAACATCCCGTGTTTACAAATTAGCTGCTCTGCCAAGCAGAGAGATAAAGTTACACTTGTGATTAGTCACCGATGAGGAGGAACTAGACAGGCTACACTTGCTAAATACATACAGGGTGTTCGGGGCAATGTCCGCCTGCACGAGCGATTTAAGGCCCAGCGTCCCAGTAAACGTGACGTGTAGCGCCCTGGCACTGTCTGCCAGGGAAATCCTGGGTGTTCAATCCTCCAAATAGACTTTTGAAAGGAGCCCAGGGTGGGAGACAGATGGGGCAAACTATTTGCATGAAATATACGTGCAAGCTGGAATCCTATGCATCTCAATGGCTGACTCTATAATGTATATAAAATGTCTGCATTCGATTGGCTCCAAGTAAGAAAAACAATGGATGTCTTAGGGCAGCACGGTGGTGTAGTGGTTAGCGCTCTCCCCTTGCAGCGCTGGGTCCCCGGTCCATATCCCACCCAGGTCAACATCCGCACAGAGATTGTATGTTCTCCCCGTGTCTGCGTGGGTTTCCTCCGGGCTCTCCAGTTTCCTCCCACATCCCAAAAACATACAGATAAATTAACTGGCTTCCCCCCTAAATTGGCCCTAGACTATGATTTGTACACTACACAATACATACATAGACATATGACTATGGTAGGATTAGATTGTGAGCTCTGAGGGACTGCGTAATATGTTGGCGCTATATAAATACTTCAATGTCTAACGACCTTTCCCCTGCATCTCCCCATTATATTAGAAACCCATGCTTTACATGAGGAGGTGGGACCTATAGTCACAGGAAGTAGGCTGGATGGCCACGCCTCCCTAACAGGAAGTACCTGTGTCTTGAGGTTATCACCCTGTATCGACTTGCAGCCATGCACAGCTTTGGGACAGTTTTTTTTTTTTTTTTACTTTTTAAATTAGAACCGTTCTATTCAGCAATAAGCTTTTAACGAATCAGCATAGCTGCTTTTGGAATTTGCTGTGTTCAGTTCCGTGTTTCGTTGAACTGTTAGTTTCTGAGCAGCCAGACAAACACCCGGGTGTGACATTCCCATCGGTTTTATTCACACAGTTCACACTGCTATTCAGCAATAGCCCTTGTGTGGCTGCATAATAAAGGGGAAAAAGACGAGAGTAAATCCCTTAAGCACCTATAAGGAATCCCTACGCTAATGCTGGCCACTAACGATCCAATCTTTTTCATCCAATCTTACCATTTCTATGTAATATAAGGTAACTGCCTAACTTAACCATTCAATATATTCACTCAGTTTACCCTTCTACTACCAGGGCTGTGGAGTCGGTACAAAAATCTTCTGACTCCTCAGTTTATGAAACCACGACCCAGATTCTGACTCCGGGTACCCAAAATGGCTCAGACTCCGACTCCTTAGCCTAATACTTACCAGGGCTGTGGATTTTGTACAAAAATCATCCGACTCCGACTCCTCAGTTTATGAAATCAACGACTCAGACTCCAACTCCGGGTGATCAAAATTGCCCCGACTCCTCGACTCCGACTCCAACTACATAGATTTGGTAAAATTGGATGAAAAAGATTGTATGGTTAGTGGCCACCTTTAGTTGTATCAGGCAGTTACCAAGCGATAGCCGCTCATTTTACTGCTGGTCTGTTGGGAATATTCTGCCGTTCAGTTGTCTAGTCATCTGAATAGCTGCGTTCACCTCAGTTATTTGCACTTTGCGTCAGTGACCTGCGGTGTGGTAAGTGAATGGCAGGCGATTGCTGGACGCTTCGTGCAGCATTTGTCTACCGTTCGCTTACCAGACCGCATGTCAAACACTGGCGTGAAGTGCAATTGACATTTGAGGTTGACACGCACAGAGAGATGCAGTCCTCCACTCCCCATCACCGTGGATGCGCGCAAACGCCTGCTGGTTCAGACCTCTCTGGACAGGTGTGCAGGTTTTGCCAAATACTCCCGCCGTCCCGTTTTGCTTGCCTCCCAGAAGAAACAGGACAGATTACCATTGAAGAAGCATCCCTGAGGTGCATGCAGTGCACAATGTGGGCATGGCCATGAGAAATTGTGGGTGAGGCCATAGAAACATAAGTGAACTTAGCAGAGGAGTAGCTAAAAATACATCCTCAGAAAGACTTTTGACAAAGCGCCGTTTGGACTAAGATAATTAGGCAGCATATTTCCCAAAACACAATTTAAGTATTATCCCTTTAAACAATATAAGGCTGCATGTACACTGTCTAAACACTATAATGATGCAGAGTGTCCCTCCAAACAACATAATTGGGCAGCATGTCCACCACAAATCCATAAATAGGTAGAGCGTACCTAAAAAAGAATTAAGCAGTGTAATCCCATACAAATTTAGTATTTATAGAACACTTATATCTTCCGCAGCACTGTACAGAGTATATAGTCTTGTCTCTTAACTGTCCCTTAGAGGGGCTCACAATCTAATCCCACCATAGTCATATGTCCTTTGCAGTCTAGGGCCAATTTTTAGGGAGAAGCAAATTTAACTTGTATGTAGGTTTTTGGGATGTGGGGGAAACCGGGTTGCCCAGGGGAAACCCACACAGACACGGGAAGAACATACAAAGTCTGTGCGGATAGACCCAGCGCTGCAAGGCGAGAGTGCTATCCATTACTCCTACTCGTACTATCCACCATAATTAAAGGGAACCCGAGGTGAGAGTGATATGGAGGCTACCATATTTATTTCCTTCTAAACAATACCAATTGCCTGGCAGTCCTGCTGATCCTCTGCCTCTAGTACTTTTAGCCACAGACCCTGAACAGGCATGCAGCACATCAGGTACTTTGACTCGGCTGTTTTATTGGATTAGCCATATGCTTGTTCCAGGGTTTTGACTCAGCCACTACTTATGCCAGAAGACCAACAGGGCTGCCAGGTAACTGGCATTGTTTACAAGGCAGTAATTATGGCAGCCTCCAAATATCTTTCACCTCGGGGTTCCCTTTTAAGCCATGTGCTTCACCACCAAAAAAATGCAATTTGTTTGTGAGCCAACGGCCTCTCCTCCCTCAGCCTGTGTGGCTAATCCTGGTTTACGTGCCAATTTAGGGCTTGCAATTGGGACGAAATGGGTCAAAGGAATATCCTGGCACTTTTGATTGGCGACCCTTCATACATTTTACGTTAGACTTGCATACAATTCTGAATTATTAGCATCTAAGTGACCGTGTCTACTGCTGAGATGTCACTATTGGTCTCCTATATCTTGGGTTATTTTACTTCACCTTTGTAATATACTATTGATCAGAAAGGTAATCCACTTTTCAGTTCAGTCTTGCAGTAGTAAATGTAATCGTCCATTGGGGTGTTCCCCTTTAAAGGAGAACTGTAGTGAGAGGTATATGGGAACTGCCATATTTATTTCCTTTCAAGCAATACCAGTTGCCTGGCAGCCCTGCTGCTCTATTTGGCTGCAGGCTTGTCTCTGACTCACACCAGAAACCTGCATGCAGCGAATCTTGTCAGATCTGACAAAAGTCAGAAACACATGATATGCATATTCTTGCTTAGGGTATGTTGCTGAAAGAATTAGAGGCAGAGGATCAGCAGGGCTGCCAGGTAACTGGTATTGCTTAAAAGGAAATAAATATGGCCGTCTCCATATACCTCTCACTACAGTTGTCCTTTATGCCCTGCGAGTTGCTGCAGTCACCCCCATATTTCCCCCCTTCATTCCTGAACAGGCGGATCTGCAGCCCTGATTGCTGCCCCGGAGGACTCTGGGTAATGGGAATCAGGCTACAGTGTAATTGGAAGCAGAGATTATGGAGAATGGGCTGTGATGAGGACTGATTCATGGAAGTGAGAAATGACTTCAGTGCGAGCCGCTTGTGAGTCAGACTTGGCAGCCGAGCTTCTCGTGTCACCTGGAGGTCACCGGTTCAGACACAGCACACTCCTGATCCGCCAGATCTGCTGTGACGATGGGCGGAGGCTGGCGGGTGCGCATACAGAGCGCTACTTATAGTCTACCGCTATTAATGGACGAGAAAAAAAAAAAACATTCAAGCTGCCTTCGCATTCATCCCTGCAATTTCCGGAGGCGTTTTTCCACGGGATTTCGCATTTGCGACTTTGTGTTTTGTGATTTTTCGCATCCAGTTATTTTTTTGCGACTTTAAGGGCCCATTCACACTGGGGATTGCAAATTGCTAGCGATTAGCGCTAGCGTTTTGCAGTGACGAGTTTTGCGTTAAAATGCATATTTTATTCTGTACATTTTTGCTATTTTTTTTGAGCGATCGCTATTAGTGCTTTTTAACATTTCAATCGCATGCACTGATTTTGCGGTTATCCCGAATCGCCGGTGATCGCGGCAGTGAGATCACTGCCATACACTTTACACTACCGCTTTAAAGAGCGATAGCGATCGCTGGCGATTCCCGGTAAACGGCGTGAATGGAACCTTATGTGAATTTTTTGCATTCCATTTTTTTTCGTGCATACTAGTGAAATTTAATTTATATGAAACAATATATGTAATTAAGGCCTTGTTTACATTATGAAATGTGGACGGCCGTGCGTTTGGAATGCAACATGCGCAATCGCATGCCATCCATGCCATCGCCGCTGATTATCTTCACTACAGTGAATGGGTCAGCGCTGTGTTTTGTCCACAAATGCGTTCAGCAGTGCAATAGTGAGGTCAGGCAGTGCAGTTTGCGATTTGCAAGAGCATCAGAAGTGCACAAACTGTACGAGAAGATTTGGATGCGAACATTTGCACAACATGGCAGTGGTGCAATGCCATTGACTTGCATTACATAAGTGACAAGAGCAAATCTGAATGCAAAAAAATGCAATTGTCACACACATTTTTTCATGGGTGCAAGGCCCTTTTTTGAAATCAATTCAAATATCCTTGTTCAGTATAGACTGGTTACAGTGCAATGCTCATGCACTGTACTGCATTTTTAACACAAATTGATTAAACCTTGTTTAACCCATTCGCGTTCCGTCGTTTTCACTTGAGAAATGTTCACCTCCCATTCATTAGCCTATACCTTTATCACTACTTATCACAATGAACTGATCTATATCTTGTTTTTTCCGCCACCAATTAGGCTTTCTTTGGGGGGTACATTTTGCTAAGAGCCACTTTACTGTAAATGTATTTTAACAGGAAGAATAAGAAAAAAACGGAAAAAAAATCATTATTTCTCAGTTTTCAGCCATTATAGTTTTAAAATAATACATGCCTCCATAATTAAAACTCACGTATTGTATATGCCCATATGTCACGGTTATTACACAGTTAAAATTATGTCCCTATCACAATGTATGGCGACAATATTTTATTTGGAAATAAAGGTGCATTTTTTCCGTTTTGCATCTATCACTATTTACAAGTTTAAAATAAAAAAAATATAGAAGTATTTCATCTTTACATTGATATTTAAAAAGTTTAGACCCTTAGGTAAATATTTACATGTTTGTTTGTTTTTTTATTGTAATTTTTTTTTTTTTTATATTAAACATTTTATTTGGGTAGTTTTGGGAGGGTTGGATGTAAACAATAGACTTATAATGTAAATGTGTGTTTGAATTTTATTTTTTTTTTACTTGTAGTTTTACTTTTTGTATGAGTTTGTATACATGACGTCACTCTAAGCGTAACACATGCTTAGAGCGACGCATGGGGTACGTTACAGCCAGAAAAGGCGCAGCTTCCGAGAGAAGCTGTCGCTTTTTCAGCGGGGGAGAGGAATCAGTGATCGGGCACCATAGCCCGATACACTGATTGCCTGGCTAACGAACTGCGGGCCGGGAGCATGCGTGCACGCGCGCGATCGGCCGCGGGAGCGCGCATGGTTCCTGGACGTAGTTTCTACGTCCAGGAACCAAAATAGGTTAATCAATGCCCCCTCCCCGCCTATTCTTCTTTTCCTCCCAGAGCATTCTGGGAGACCAGGTACTTTCTACTTACTGCCGAACTCTTAGGGCCCGTTTCCACTAGTGCGGTGCGAATTCTTTATGGAAAATACATCAACGAATTTGCATGCGTTTTCGTGTATCTTTGTAAGTATTCAAATTTAACCATGTTAGTGCCTGTGTGCTTTTACATTGATTTTACACGAAAACGCATTCAAATGTCCTATTAATTACATTACATGCGAATCGCACACTAGCCTCGCGATGTGCGAATTCTGATGGCGCTGCTGTGCAGATTTTTTTCTGCAGTCCACCGCACAGATTTCCTGACGAGTGGAAAGAGGTCCATTGACGACTATTGGCTATGCGAATCTGCATGCAGAAAACGCAAGCAGATTCGCTCTGGTGGAAACGGTCCCTTAATAAACGAACCTTCCACAGAGCTGCGCCTGACAGGATTAAACATGTTGACACCTGTGGTAAATTTCAGAATGTAAATCAGGAAGAGGAAAGATTGTACAATGGGCAAACGACTGACTAAATCATTTTACAAATGACTATTGTTAAAAATCATTTTATTCATTAGACTATATTAAGTTCCTGTTCCATTGATCTGTCGTCTCTCAGTGCCCCTTTCCCTGCTGTCCCCCTGAGAATAACTCCACAATGGTGACGAGGAGGCCTGCAGGGTGTCTGGATATTTTTCCCTAGAGTAACGCGTGGGGGAAGATGTTATTTGAGGACAGGAAAGAGTCTCTGGGATTTGCCGGGGATTAGCCGCTCTCAAGTGCGTCGCGCCTTTTTGTCATCCGAAGGCGTGAAATCGGTGTCGAGTCATTTGCAGCACGCCGGCGGCTGGTGTAAAAACATGCGGTGGTTCACCACCCTGCCGCGGGTACCGCCCAATCACACTGCAGGATCAGCATTGCATCCATGATCATCCATGAAAGTGCTCCTTAAAGCGGTTTAATGTACTCCTTATTGTTTGACAGCTGTTTGTCTTCCTAGTATTTTTGTGACACTTGTGGCAACCTCTGTGGGGAAATATTGATTCCCCACCTCTGCTTAAATTAAGAGGAACACCTTTCAGACACGCCCCTGCCACTACTTCCTGCCACTCCCCCACCGCACCATTTAGCCACTCCCATCATAAATTGATCAAAAGCAGAGATGGGAAGTATGATGCCGGGTTGCATGGACTTCCTGAAAGTTTTTGGCTGGTGGAATTAAGTTGCCAGATAGGACGCGTACTGTCAGGATGGGTCCGTTGTGCAATCTGCTGTGTCCGCCATGTCTGCTGTAACGGAAACGTGATAGATAACATTGCTATCACTGACCTATACGTGTCCCGTGCAGGATAGAACTTTGCGTTGTGATGCCACAAAAGATAAACGCGCAGCAGACACAAGGCAAACTCATTCCATTCTCGCTATAGGATGCATCAACTTGTCCGTTGGTGTCCAGGGTGGGCGAACACGGCTATTACAGTGCAGGAGATTTGGGCGCAGCCGGCGCCACCATAGGCCGGAATAGGAATTCCAACTATAGCGGCAAACAGGGAGGAACTTAAGCGCTGTCAGAAGACGGAGCAGAAATTACTTTTTAAACACTATAATTTGGCCTCCAGTAATAGCTGGAAGCTGAATTACATCATTTCCCACCATCCACGTGGACCTGGAGGGAGAATAGTTCTTAACGCCACCGGGAACTTGTGCAGAAGCCGGATCAGCCATATACTGGCTGTATCCTGCGCCCAAGTCTCCCGCGCCGATTCCTCTCGTACGCAGTGCGGGAACTGGTGCAGTTATGGTGTGTAGTATCAACGTAGCATTACATATGCATGGAGGCGGAAATAAATACCGTTTTATAAACCACCTCTGTTCATGAGCAGAAGTCATTTGTTTTTTAAAATTCAAATCATGTCGGTCCGTTTTACCATCACTACGATTTCTTAATGTTAACCTTAAAGGACAACTGTAGTGAGAGGTGTATCTGGACGCTGCCATATTTATTTCCTTTGAAACAATACCAGTTCCCTGGCAGCCCTGGTGATCTGTTTGGCTGTAGTAGTGTCTGAATCACACCAGAAACAAGCATGCAGCTAATCTAGTCCGATCTGACAATGTCAGAAACTCCTGATCTGCTGCATGCTTGTTCAGGGGCTATGGCTAAAAGTATTAGAGGCAGAGGATCAGCAGGGCTGCCAGGCAACCAGCATTGATTATAAGGAAGTAAATATGGCAGTCTCCATATACCTCTCACTACAGTTGTCCTTTAAGCATTATATCACTAAAGTTTATTATGTATTTATATATAGCAGTATCTCCTGCAGCACTTTATAAATACAATAAATAGTACTCTGTGAAGCGCCAACATATTACCCAGCACTGGACAATAAATACATACTATGATACAAAGGATACCGGACTAACGAGGTTATACAACATAAAAGGTAAATGGTACAAGACCTATGATCATGTGCGTACATAGTCATGTCACTGACTGTCCTCAGATGAGCTCACACCCTACCATAGTCATAGTGTAATGCCCTACCATATTATTATTATGTATTTATATAGCACTGACATCTCCTGCAGCACATTACAGAGTACATAGTCATGTCACTGACTGTCCCCAGAGGAGCTCACACTCTAATCCTACCATAGTCATAGTCTAATGTCCTACCATATTATTATTATGTATTTATATAGCACTGCCATCTTCTGCAGCACATTACAGAGTACATAGTCATGTCACTGACTGTCCTCAGAGGAGCTCACACTCTATTCCTGCCATAGTCATAGTCTAATGTCCTACCATATTATTATTATGTATTTATATAGCACTGACACCTTCTGCAGCACATTACAGAGTACATAGTCATGTCACTGACTGTCCTCAGAGGAGCTCACGCTCTAATCCTACCATAGTCATAGCCTAATGTCCTACCATATTATTATTATGTATT
The DNA here is from genome assembly GCF_040937935.1 of Hyperolius riggenbachi. Taxonomy (NCBI): domain Eukaryota; kingdom Metazoa; phylum Chordata; class Amphibia; order Anura; family Hyperoliidae; genus Hyperolius; species Hyperolius riggenbachi. Next base: position 289,847,387 of record NC_090653.1, read on the forward strand.
TATATAGCACTGACATCTCCTGCAGCACATTACAGAGTACATAGTCATGTCACTGACTGTCCCCAGAGGAGCTCACACTCTAATCCTACCATAGTCATAGTGTAATGCCCTACCATATTATTATTATGTATTTATATAGCACTGACATCTCCTGCAGCACATTACAGAGTACATAGTCATGTCACTGACTGTCCTCAGAGGAGCTTACACTCTAATCCTACCATAGTCATAGTCTAATGTCCTACCATATTATTATTATGTATTTATATAGCACTGACATGTCCTGCAGCACATTACAGAGTACATAGTCATGTCACTGACTGTCCTCAGAGGAGCTCACACTCTAATCCTACCATAGTCATAGTCTAATGTCCTCCCATATTATTATTATGTATTTATATAGCACTGTCATCTTCTGCAGCACATTACAGAGTACATAGTCATGTCACTGACTGTCCTCAGAGGAGATCACACCCTACCATAGTCATAGTGTAATGCCCTACCATATTATTATTATGTATTTATATAGCACTGACATCTTCTGCAGCACATTACAGAGTACATAGTCATGTCACTGACTGTCCTCAGAGGAGCTCACACTCTAATCCTACCATAGTCATAGTGTAATGCCCTTTCATATTATTATTATGTATTTATATAGCACTGACATCTCCTGCAGCACATTACAGAGTACATAGTCATGTCACTGACTGTCCTCAGAGGAGCTCACTCTCTAATCCTACTATAGTCATAGCCTAATGTCCTACCATATTAATATTATGTATTTATATAGCACTGACATCTTCTGCAGCACATTATAGAGTACATAGTCATGTCACTGACTGTCCTCAGAGGAGCTCACAATCTAATCCTACCATAGTCATAGTCTAATGTCCTACCATACTATTATTATGTATTTATATAGCACTGACATCTCCTGCAGCACATTACAGAGTACATAGTCATGTCACTGACTGTCCTCAGAGGAGCTCACACTCTAATCCTACCATAGTCATAGTCTAATGCCCTACCATATTATTATTATGTATTTATATAGCACTGACATCTTCTGCAGCACATTACAGAGTACATAGTCATGTCACTGACTGTCCTCAGAGGAACTCACTGTCTAATCCTACCATAGTCATAGTGTAATGTCCTACCATATTATTATTATGTATTTATATAGCACTGACATCTTCTGCAGCACATTACAGAGTACATCGTCATGTCACTGACTGTCCTCAGAGGAGCTCACAATCTAATCCTACCATAGTCATAGTCTAATGCCCTACCATATTATTATTATGTATTTATATAGCACTGACATCTCCTGCAGCACATTACAGAATACATAGTCATGTCACTGACTGTCCTCAGAGGAGCTCACACTCTAATCCTACCATAGTCATAGTCTAATGTCCTCCCATATTATTATTATGTATTTATATAGCACTGACATCTTATGCAGCACTGTACAGAGTACATAGTCATGTCACTGACTGTCCTCAGAGGAGCTCACACTCTAATCCTACCATAGTCATAGTCTAATGTCCTACCATATTATTATTATGTATTTATATAGCACTGACATCTTATGCAGCACTGTACAGAGTACATAGTCATGTCACTGACTGCCTCTGAGGACAAGCACTTTTTTAGCAGAGAAATCAGTATACTGACACAGATCTGTCCATCAGTCCTGAAATAGGAACTGTCTCTCTGAAAAGGAACAGATAGACTTTCTACTAAACTGCGCCCCTCTTGTCTCATCTCACGAAGCTGGTAGCTGCTCTGAGCGATTCTAATCAGTGGAAATGTTGGCGTCTTCATCAAGAAGTTTTTACTAAACATTTCTCATGCCAAAAACCCGAGAGAAACGGTTACCTGACGGGGCAGATATGACGGACGTATGTCTGCCTCGTCAGGTAACCGCTTCTCTTGGGTTTTTGGCATGAGAAATATTTAGTAAAAACTTCTTGATGAAGACGCTGAGCACTTTGCTGCCATTAGTCATCCTAAATTTGCTTAAAAGCCACAGAAGTGGGCGGGATAATGACGGCGGCAATTCTGAAGTCAGAGTTACGGGAGGTGAAGCTTTGTAAGGTCTGCAAGATCGAGAAACGATAAATTGAATACCGCTTTTTAAAGTTACTTTGTAAGCTTGTTTGTTTTTTTGTTTTGTTTTGTTTTGGTTTTTTCCCCGCCAGAACTTTCCTCTGAGCAGCTCTCTGGGCTGGTGCTCACCAAGAGCGGTTCTGAGCGTTTTTTAAAATGCTTTTAGGCTGAAAAACGCTTGGCTAATGTTAGTCAATGGGATGGTGCACACCGGAGCGGCTCGATTTTCTCCCAAACGCAAACTCGGGGGCTGCAGCATTTTTTAGATTTCTGAGGCGTTTCTGCCTCATTGTAAAGTATAGGAAAGTGGAAAACGGCTCTGAAAAACGCTAGATCAGAGCGGTTTTCCAGGCGTTTTTGTTACGGAAGCTGCTCAGCAACGGCTTTACTGTAACGAAGTATAAAATCTGATACACAAAAACGCTCCAAAAAACCGCTGGGCATGTTTAGAAAACCTCTCTAAACATACCTAGAATCGCTCAGAAAAAACGCTAGCGTTTGCGGATCCGCTAGCGTTTTTTGGTTTGCACTGGCTCTCTCATATGGCTGATGGTGGCTGAGAGCCGTAAATCTTAACAAATGATAAATGTTTAGAGTAAATGCAGTATACTCAAAAAGCAGGGTCACCACAAAGGCAGGTACTATAAGGGCTGGAACCCACTAGAGCGATTTTTTTTTTGAGCGTTTAGGGAGCGTGATAAATTGCTAGCGATTTCCCCAAACTTCTCTGCCAACGTAAATGGATGGTGCAAATTCCACAGAAGCGATTGCGATTAGCAAAATCGCAAACGCAGGACATACAGCACTTTGTTAGCGTTAGCGCTTCAATGTAAAGTATATAATCGCCGGCGTAATCGCTCATCAATACTTGCACGGAACGACTTTGCTAGCGTTTTAAAGTTAATGTACACTGTAACAAAATTAAAATGAAAGGACCAATCAGACTTTAATCGCTAATCGCTACACAACCGTTGGCAAATGGATTACACTTTGTAAAATCGCTCCCTAAAACGCTCATGAAATCGCTTACAAACCGCTCATACAAAACGCTATCGATTGTGTTTTGTATTGGGTTCTTAGGCCTAACAGCAGGTGGGGAGATTAAACCTGCCCCCACTCAGGATTAATAAGTCGCTCTCTGTAGATCAGGAAGTTTTTAAAAAACATGAATAAAGAGGGAGTGGTGGACTTACCTCCTCAAGCAGACAAACAAACTGTTGATTTCAACAGTGAAAAGTTTTTTTATTTATACACCCCAAGAAATTGTGCAACACGTTTCATAGACGTAACCCTGCTTCATCAGGCAGTAAAAAACTGAGTGTACAACTGCAGAGTAGAGACAATATGATGCATCAGATTTGTATAAAGTTTTTGCATAACATTTTTTTTTTTTGTGTGGATTTTATTCTTTTGGCGTCTCTGTTCCCTTCATACTACATAGTCATGTCACTGATGTTCCTCAGCGTATGGTAGAGACCATTTTATCAGTATATATTTTGGATGTGGGGGGAAACGCGTGCAGACACCCAGAACTTTACTCCAGGCAGATATTGGCCTGTGTGAGATTTGAACCTGAGGTTTTGAATACTATGAACAGATTGTGTAGGTAATACACATACTACATGCAGGTGGTAAAATTGGCCAGTGATTGGTCTATCGAAATTGGATGTGTGTACCAGGCTTAATGGAAATCCTAAATTATGCTCTCCTGAATGATTGATTGTGTTGTTTGCATATTGATCTGGACTCTTCCAATCGAATTGGAAGGCGAATTGCGTGTGACCAATATTCCTATAGCTTTGTGCATCAGGCTATCGGGGTAATATATATTGATCACCTGTTTGGATATAGTGTATGAGTACCTTTAAAAGGCATAAGATCTACGGAAGATGCCATGTTTATTTCCTTTTAAAGGGCTGGAACCCCCTAGACTAGAGCAATTTTCTGAGCGTTTAGCGAGCGATTCAATCAGCTGATAATGGATGGGCCAAATTCCACTGGAGTGATTGCGATTACCAAAATCGCAAACGCAGGATATGCAGCATTTTTCGCCTTTAGCGTTAGCGTTTCTGCATTGTAAAGTATATAAACGCTGGCGTAATCGCTCATCAAAACCTGAAATGACTGCACACTGTGACAACATTTAGAGACTCTGAAGCGAATTGTTTTGCTATATTTACCTTAGCATTCGCTTCAGAAGTCTCATCTGCGCTAAACCCCCGCATTCCCCCCCCAAAAAACGAGGGCTGCAGACCCCCAAACCCCCACGACCTACTTGGTGATGGATTGTGCTGCCCTGAGAGGCAGAGCTATTCGCTGTAGCTCCGCCTCTCCTGCTGGCGATCGCCGCCAGTCTCCCTGTGACGAAAGAGTGAGAGGGGCGGGGAGAGGCGGCGATTGATGGCAGGAGAGGCAGAGCTACAACAGAGAGCTCTGCCCCTTCCAGGAAGCGCCGTCCTTAGACCCCCTCGGGGATTTAGGGGGTCTGCAGCCATCGTTTTTCGCTGGGAATGCGGCGGTTTGCGTCTGAGAGTTCTGAAGCGAATGCTAAGGTAAATTTAGCAATTCTTTTTCGCTTCAGACTCCCTTTAAATTCTGATTGGTCCTTTCAATTAATTTTAAATGCTAATCGCTACACAATCGCTGGCAAAAAGCTTTTTTTTTTTTAAAAAACTCTTCCGCAATCGCTCATGAAATCGCTTACAAACCGCTCATACAAAACGCTAGCGATTGCGATTAGCGATTTGTTGTGGGTTCGAGGCCAAACACTAGTTTCCTGGCAGTCCTGCTGATCTTTTTGGTCACTAGGGTCTAAATCACACACCTGTAACAAGCATGCAGCTAATCCACTTCAGTCAGAGCACCTGATCTTGCTGCATGCTTGTTCAGGGGCTGTGGCTGAAAGTATTAGAGGCAGAGGATCAGTAGGGCAGTCAGGCAATCTGCATTGTCCTTCTCGCTTCGGGTTCCCTTTACAGGGTTATTCCATATTGTAAGACATTTTTTAAGCTCGTTTTCCTCCGTGGCGGCCGCGTCCCACGAGTCGGAAGCCGTGTTTTTACCCTCCGGTAATCAGTTTAGCGAAGCATAAAATGCATCTGAATCATTTTGTCTATTTGTGTTTTTATAAAGCAGCTGAAATGCATATTGGTAATTGCGGAGCATAAAACCAGGCATAGCTCTCCGCGGAAGGGCCATTAGCGACGCGCAGGCATTCGCTGGAAGTTTGTTCGGTGGAAATCGGGGTAATTATTCCTCGTCTCTTCTGGGAATGACGGCAGAGAAGAGATCTGTTCATTACGGATGTGAAACGTTTTCTGCGTCTGCTAAAAACGCAGCAAATGGCAACACAGAAAGGAGGAGGAGGAAGCGAAAAGGCTGCCAGGCAAACCAGTGCCCTGCACCCTCTGCCATTATATCTACCATACTTGTGCCTTTAAAGGATACCCGAACTGAAATGTGACATAATGATAGACATGTGTATGTACAGTGCCTAGCACACAGATAACTAGGCTGTGTTCCTTTTTTTCTTTCTCTGCCTGAAAGAGTTAAATATCAGGTATGTAAGTGGCTGACTCAGTCCTGACTCAGACAGGAAGTGACTACAGTGTGACCCTCACTGATAAGAAATTCCCCTTTTTTTTACCTCTTTCTTGCTCTCAGAAGCCATTTTCTGCTAGGAAAGTGTTTTATAGTTAGAATTTCTTATCAGTGAGGGTCACACTGTAGTCACTTCCTGTCTGAGTCAGGACTGAGTCAGCCACTTGCATACCTTATATTTATCTCTTTCAGGCAAAGAAAGAAAAAAAGGAACACAGCATAGTTATTTGTGTGCTAGGCACTGTACATACACATGTCTATCTCATTATGTCACATTTCAGTTCGGGTATCCTTGAAAGGGAACCCAAGGTTAGAGGGATATGGAGGCTGCCATATTTAGTTCCTGTTAAACAATACCAGTTGCCTGGCAGCCTTGCTGATCTATGTGGCTGCAGTAGTGTCTGAATTACACCAGCAACAAGCATTCAGCTAATCTTGTTATGTCAGAAACTCCTGATCTGCTGCATGCTGATCAGCAGGGCTGCCAGGCAACTGGAATTGCTTAACAGGAAATAAATATGGCAGCCTCCCTACACCTCTCACCTCGGGGTTCCCTTTAATCTTTTATAACTTATGAGGTGACTGCATGTTTTGGATAAAAAGTTACAGCAGTGCCGGATATATTTCCCATTGTCATCCTCTGAACGGTTTGGTTCTGAGCACACCGACAGCCGCTTGGTGGATGCTGCCTCTACGTGGGAAGCCCGCCTTGGTAGTGTCTGTGTACCAACATTTCACCAGTCCCATTAGGCCCCGTTCACATTACAAACGCGGATGGGCACGCACGCGGAACGCAACGCGTACGAACGCACGCCATCCGCGTTTGTATGCGTTGCGTGGCTGATCCCATCACTGAAAAGTGAATGGGACAGCCATGCGTTTTGGCAAAAAATGCGTGCAGCATGCGTTCCCGGACCGCACAGGTCCGGAACGCCTGCAGTGTGAACATCAGACATTGCACTCTATGCAATGTCTGATGTTGTGCGTGTCGGCCACCTGCACGCGTTTCCAAAACGCGGCTGGAAACGCGTGCAGTGTGAACGGGGCCTTAAAATGGCGCACAAATGCTACTGAGCATGTGCAAAGTCACGCAGCCCATAAATGAACCCCATAATACCCACCAGCAGTACGAACCTTGCACCCCAAGTCCCCAGCCCACAATTCCCTCTTCTGCCTTCAAAGATGGCGGCTAGGGATGCTCATTCGAAATTTCCACAAACGGACATTGGATTTCCATGGAAATATCGCATTACCACAACGCAATAATTTTAGCCCAGTCGCAGAACTCTGAAGCATTGGACCAATCCGAGAATGCAGAATGTTTCTGCGAAATTCGGATTACGACGGTAATATCAGAGTCTTGAGCTTGGTCTAAATATTACCGAGTACTCCAGAGTCTTGCGATTGGCCTACATTGTACGTGGTACTCTGATTACCGTGGTAAAATTCTGCATTCTCCGATCGGTCCAATACTTCCTGAGTCAACTCGGACTGACTTGGCCAATCAGAATGCAAAAAATTACATAAAAACTCTTCAGTAATCTGACATCCGTGGAATCTGTAATTGGAATTTCCACAGATTCTGAAATTGGCATTTCGGCCATCCCCAATGACTGTTGTTTAGTGGGGCGAAGAGGTTTGCAACCCAACTTCCACAATGGGATTTGTGGGTTCACAAACCTCTAACTGCTCAATATGTGGTCTACCAGCTTAACCGCTCTTCATAACGTTTGCGCAATGGCATCGTGATCCCCTGACATCAACTCTTCCACTTGCCCTTGCACCTTTCTTACCATCCTGGACCATCCACCAGTCCGTCCCCTGGATAGCCCATCCAGCCCTCTACAATCCAGAGATGATGACATTGGCAATGCATCAGGACGGACAGACTGGCGGGTTGGCCAAAACTCGTGTGTGTGTGTGTGTACAGTGTGTGTGTGTGTACAGTGTGTGTGTGTGTGTGTGTGTACAGTGTGTGTGTGTGTGTACAGTGTGTGTGTGTGTGTACAGTGTGTGTGTGTGTACAGTGTGTGTGTACAGTGTGTGTGTGTGTGTGTGTACAGTGTGTGTGTGTGTGTGTGTGTGTGTGTGTGTACAGTGTGTGTGTGTGTACAGTGTGTGTGTGTGTACAGTGTGTGTGTGTACAGTGTGTGTGTGTGTGTGTGTGTGTGTACAGTGTGTGTGTACAGTGTGTGTGTACAGTGTGTGTGTGTACAGTGTGTGTGTACAGTGTGTGTGTGTGTGTGTGGCTGTGTGTGTGTGTCTGTGTGTGTGTGTGTGTGTGTGTGTGTCTGTGTGTGTGTGTGTGATTTGAAATAAATATTTATGATTCTGAGTTGGCATTCAGGAGTAAGAGCAATTTTTGGGGTCCATGGAGTCAATGGTTTAATAATCTGAGGAGTTGGAGTCTGATGAATTTTTGCACCGAGTTTTGCTCTGAGTTCGGCAGATCTGGTGGCAGCGGTCCAATGCGGGGCTGTTCTTTGTCACTTTGTCACCGGGTGACGGGGGTTAAATTGCATTCCTTACTGGGAGAGAAAAATAAAGAAAAATCTTGGCACTTAACGGTTTCCTGCAAGTCAGCCGAGCGTTTCATCGGACCCAGCGACTCACCTGCGCTGCGCTGCAACCCATCCATCAAGTCCGGCGTACCTCTGCGTTCTGCGAGCCCACTTCAATCTAGCTGTGCCCAGAAAGGGCCAAAAACACCCAGAACTACAGCCGAGCGTCTATCCCAAACTTCTTCTATTGCTGATTTTCCTTCCAAGTCATCGGGTGCTCCTCCTGCAATAATACAGACAAATAACGTCAAATAGGAGTTAAAATTGAGTTTTGTGGGGATAAAAACAGTTAGGGCCCAGTCATACCAGAAGCGCTTTTCTGAGCGTTTTGCGATTGATTAGTGGTTTTTAAAATCGCTCCCATTCATTTTCATTAAAATTGCGGTAAAAATCATGGAAAAATTGCTGCGATTTCACGATCGCATATGCGAAAATCATGGTGATTTTTCCATGATTTTAAAGAAAGTGAATGGGGAGCGATTTTCAAAAATGCTAATCAATCAGAACAAAGCTCAGAAAAGCGCTTCTGGTGTGAATGGGCCCTAAGGGCTTGTTCACACTATGAGTGTTTGCTGATATTTTTAAGCGCTGGCGATTTTGCAAAGCGTCCTAAAAGCGCTTGTGCAATGATTCGCTATGACAATGTTCACATGTATCGCGTTTGCGATTTCCCTATACCTTCAATTGAGCCAAATTGCTCAGAAAATGGTACGTGTAAGCATTTCTATTGTATTGAAAGTGCTTGAAAAAGCACTTTGCATAGCTATTTCCCCAGCGCGTTTATGAATAAATACATTGTATTTATTCATTTTCGGGTTAGAGTTCATTTCCTGACTTATGTCACGAAGTGAAAAAAATCATCGCTGAGCAAAAGTACTTCGAAAAACGCTTTTCTAAGTGCAAATCGCAGGGAAAAGCTCTTTTAAAACCACAGTATAAATCGCTCAGCGCTTGCGATAGTGTTGGCGATTTATGTGAACAAGGTGACTGAACTACACGTTTTGTCGGAAAACACCATTGCAAATCGCGAAACGCATAGATGCTGAAAAACAGGATTATTGGGCAAAAGCTGCAATAAAGTGCATTAAAGTGATCCCGAGGTGAGAGGTATAAGGAGGCTGCCATATTTATTTCCTGTTAAGCAATACCGGTTGCCTGGCTGTCCTGCTGATCCTCTGCCTCTAATACTATTAGCCATAGCCCCTGAACAAGCATGCAGCAGATCAGGTGTTTCTGACATTGTCAGATCTGACAAGATTAGCTGCATGCTTGTTTCTGGTGTAATTCAGACACTACTGCAGCCAAACAGTTCAGTCTGTCTAATGCTAGGTACACACAATACGTTTTTGTGTTAGTAAATATCGGATATGTCGGAAATTATCTATTGAATGCATCCATCAGTCGTTTTACCGCTCGATTTCTCATAGAAGTGAATGAAAATTGATAAGAAAAGAGAAGAGAATTGAGCGGGAAATCGAGCGGAAAAACGAATTGAAAATCGATCAAACGGAAAATCGACCAAAAAAACGCATCGTGTATCCAGCAGAATTCCCCCTCATCTGTGACTAATTACTAGTGTACGTTGATCTCTCAGCTGTGTCAGCTGGCTTCCTCCCCGAGCAGCTAATTTGTATACACAGGATGTTAACCCTATGTCTGCTTCCATGAAAGCAGGAAGTGGACACACTGCAGATTTGTATCAGCTGTAACAGAGAAATGTTTTTCTTTAAAGATTATTATGCTGTTGCTTATCTTTTAGAGCAGAGAGGAAGTTCTGAGTTCTGGTCCTCTTTAAAGGACAACTGTAGTGAGAGGGATATGGAGGCTGCCATATTTATTCCCTCTTAAACAATACCAGTTGCCTGGCTGCCCTGCTTGAACCTCTGCCTCTAATACCTTTACCCACAGCCCCTGAACAAGCATGCAGCAGATCAGGTGCTCTGACTGAAGTGTGACTGGATTAGCTGCATGCTTGTTTCTGGTGTGATTCAGACACTACTGCAGCTAAATAGATCAGCAGGACAGCCAGGCAACTGGTATTGTTTAACAGGAAATAAATATGGCAGCCTCCATATCACTCTCACGTCAGGTTCCCCGATTAGCAGCTGCCTCAGGACAGGTGTGCTTGAGGCCTCTTTCACAGTGGGACGTTAAAGTCGCACGTTAGAAAACATTATAACGCAGAGTAACGCACAGCAATGCAAAGTCTGTGCGACATTCACAGTGCACACGTTGCGTTGTGTGTAACGTGTAGCGTTATTACAAAGTGCTGCATGCTGTGCGTTATACACGTTATTAGCTGCGGTGGACTGTTTGCACATGCTCAGTAATGACCTGGAAGCATACTTGTCATTGCCTGTATGCCTACTGTATGCGACCATAACAGGGCATAGAGTTGTGTTGTGTGTAACGTGTAGCGTTATTAGAAAGTGCTGCATGCTGTGCGTTTAGCAATAAATCTGCTGCGTTGTGTGTGTTGCACATGCTCAGTAAGGTTTTTTGTGTTTTTTTTAATGTAATGCATGCGCTGTTTTCGTTCCATCAATATGCGATGAAAACGGCGCACCAAACGCAGGGCTAAAGAATATACTATAACGTCCAAGTTATAGTCTTTCAATGCGCTGCGTTAGGGGCACGTTATACGACCTTAACGTCGCATCAAACGCACCGTCCCACTGTGAACTGGGCCTTAAAGTCACGCATTCCTGAGTAGAGTCATCCCAGGATTTCCCCCGCTGGAGGTTGAACCGCGCTGACTTCTCGGTGACCCGCCGCTTATCACGACTTCAGGAATCCTGCGGCCTGACGCAGGGAAATAAAAAAACTGACATGTTTCTCAAGCGTTCCTGAATAGTGGCGGAACGTACGAGACGCTCTCCGAACGGTGTTGGCATATCTTGGACTTTTCAAGAGTCAAGCTTTGTTCACAATTAAAATTGAAATCGCTGACGCCAGTGATTTGATTTTTTGTTTTTTGCACGTTTATTTCTCCTCCCGGCGCTTAGCTGCGCGCTGTGATTTTGTATAAAGCGCTTTTCAAAGCGTTTTTGCAGAGCGATTTGTTTTTTGACTCTCTGACTGGAAGCAGAATAAATGCAATGTATTTATTCATCAAAGTGCTGGGGAAATCGCTATACAAATCGCTTTTGCAAGCGCTTTGCGATTTCCCTATACCTTCCATTGAGGCAAATCACTCCAAAAATGGTACAGGCAGCGCTTTAGTGAGCGGATCGGAATCGAACCGCTCAGATGTGGTCACTCTCATAGGAAATCATTGCACAAGCGCTTTTAAGGGCGATTTTTGAAAATCGCCAGTGCTTGAAAAAAGGGTTAAAACTTCCTAGGAGTGAACAAACCCTTATTGTATATATTTTACTGATATCGGCCTTTCACAGGAAATTGAGAAAATCCAGGTGAGGATGAATGGGTCAGGCCTCTGTGACTGACCCGGTTTCTATTGTAGCCCAACTTCTGTCTATCTGCAGATCGTCTAAAGCCTGGCACACACATGCAATTTTGATTGGCCAATTCCCTGTAGAATGAGAGCTTACTTACGTAATCCGTTTCTAGTATTGAGGACACACGTAATCTCGCCGGCTGTCGTAGAACGATGGATGGAGGTGCCACCTGTGGTCATTGTCCTCTCCTAGGACGAACTCCGGGTGACAGATGTCCCGGTCTCTGGCAATCTGGTGAAATATTGATTGCAGTGTAAGCGGTGATTGGATTTGGCAGGCCGAGACGGTGGAGGATATAGTGGCCACCTGCCCCATCGCGGACAATTAGACCATCGATGGAGAGAAGATTCTTATTCCACTTGATGCAACTTTTTTTGTTTTGCATCTTGCCTAGGCTTTCAATCATGATTGGCCAATCACTGACCAATGTTACCACCTGCATGTAGTATGAGGGCTCACAGACATGGAATACTGTATGCAGATTGTGCAGCTAAACACTCACATTACATGGAAGGGGTAAAATTAGTCAGTTGTTCGCCAACCATAATTGAAAGTGTGTACCAGGCTTAAAGGGAACCAGAGACGAAGCACCCTTGTGTATTTTACCATATATATCAGTAAGAACATTAGAGAAAACACTTACCATGCTCTCTGTTTCATCCTTCACTGCTAAAAGTGTCTGTTATCAGCTGTGATAAGAATCCCCGACTGAGCATTCAGTCTGGCTTTGCAGGGAATAATTATAGCTGAGTCATTATAGCAGAGCCACAAGGGGGCAGGCTTGGGCTTGAAAAGACACCAGAGAAGACAGACTCAGCTATAATCTTTCCATAGCAAAGCTAGACTGAGTGCTCAGTCGGGGATTCTTATCAGAGGTGATAACAGTCAGATTAAACAGAGAACAATGAAACAAAGAGTAGATTAGGTGTTTACTGTCATGTTCCCACTGATTTATAAGGTAAAATACAAGAGGGTGCTTCATCTCTGGTTCTCTAAGGGATGAGCGATTGTCCACTGAGCACATTTAAAGTAAACAGCACAGCGATGGTCTGTCGATTGTATCGTTAGTAGAAGCGCGAGAATGAGGAATAGGAAGTGCAAAAGTTGCCTCGTGTCTACTTTGAATGCAGCGACTGTTTGTCATCGTTCGATATCAACGACTAACACTTATCCACTGCGTCCAAAGAAAATTGCAATCGGCATCGCATACATGCTGCGATTTTCTCTTTTTATCACATTTAGATGCGATTATCACACATTTCTGATGCTTACGCAGCACATGTGCATTTGTGAATTCTGATGGGAAGAAATATTTGACTGAATTGTAAAAATAAAGTGCTGCGTTTGCGTTTTCCCAAAAATGTAATTGCGTCAGTGGGAAAAGGGCACATCAATTACAATGTTAATCGAGGCTTTGTGATCGGCAAACCGCGTGCGATCCAGAAATCTTAACGAGATGCGGTCTGAGGAAAAGGGGCCTTTGTTAGAACAGCGAAGCTTCCGTTTGTGTGACTGCTGGGACTTGTTGTTCTGCAGGCAGTGAGCAGTCTAATACTGCAGATGATCAGGACATTGCTGAGAGTTGTAGTTCTCCAGCAGCCGGTAATCCCGGAGCTGGCAGCCTGTATGATGTCACGGTGGTATGTGGAGGTGTGTAAACACGCGTGTGCAGGCGTGCAGCGAGCTGGAATGTGCTGTGTGTGCAGGTGAAGGCTGACGAGAAGCGGTGATGGAGGAGAGCTGAGAGCTTTCATCTAATGCCACTCATGACAGACATACCCACACACTGCCAGACCTCAATCGCCTGAAGGACTCCTCCCACTGACCTCCTCTCCTGATGTACTCTGTGCTGCTGGAGGACTCTGCTCCTCCCTCTAACTCTCCTGATATACTCTGTGCTGCTGGAGGACTCTGCTCCTTCCTCTAACTCTCCTCTCCTGATATACTCTGTGCTGCTGGAGGACTCTGCTCCTTCCTCTACCTCTCCTCTCCTGATGCACTCTGTGCTGCTGGATGACTCTGCTCCTCCCTCTAACTCTCCTCTCCTGATATACTCTGTGCTGCTGGAGAACTCTGCTCCTCCCTCTACCTCTCCTCTCCTGATATACTCTGTGCTGCTGGAGGACTCTGCTCCTTCCTCTATCCATCCTCTCCTGATATACTCTGTGCTGCTGGAGGACTCTGCTCCTCCCTCTATCTAACTCTCCTCTCCTGATATACACTGTGCTGCTGAAGGACTCTGCTCCTCCCACTAACTCTCCTCTCCTGATATACTCTGTGCTGCTGGAGGACTCTGCTCCTCCCTCTGACTCTCCTCTCCTGATATAGTCTGTGCTGCTGGAGGACTCTGCCTCTACCTCTAACTCTCCTCTCCTGATATACTCTGTGCTGCTGGAGGACTCTGCTCCTTCCTCTAACCCTCCTCTCCTGATATACTCTGTGCTGCTGGAGGACTCTGCCTCTACCTCTAACCCTCCTCTCCTGATATACTCTGTGCTGCTGGAGGACTCTGCTCCTTCCTCTAACTCTCCTCTCCTGATATACTCTGTGCTGCTGGAGGAATCTGCTCCTCCCTCTATCTAACTCTCCTCTCCTGATACACTCTGTGCTGCTGGAGGACTCCTCCCACTAACTCCTCTCCTGATATACTCTGTGCTGCTGGAGGACTCCTCCCACTAACTCCTCTCCTGATATACTCTGTGCTGCTGGAGGACTCTGCTCCTTCCTCTAACCCTCCTCTCCTGATATACTCTGTGCTGCTGGAAGTTCTGCAGATATGTTACTCTGATTTATGACATATGTTGCTCCTGTTAGTGGTGTTTGCTTTGTTAGTGATTTATGGGTTGTGTAATGGAGCCCACATTGTGCAGCAGTGTAACAGGAAGAGGTTGCGAAGTATAAAGCGATGTTAGTGGGTGAAGCAGAGTCCTCACAGGGAGTGAATACAGCTTCTTACATCGCAATTAAAACACTGAAGTGTAAAACAAAAATAGTGACATGCTTACCTCAGTATTAGCAGCCTTAGGTTGGTCTAGAGCAGGGGTGACAAACTCAAATACAAAGTGGGCCGAAATTGTACACTGGGACCCAGTCCATGGGCCAACAATGTCTACTGGTTACCTTCCTCCATTATAAAGTTCCCTGGCGTCTAGAGACCCCCACACTCACCTATACAGTTCCCTGGTGTCTAGGCCCCCCCTCCCTTCTCTATACAGTTCCCTGGTGTCTAGTGGTTCCCTCCCTCTTCTATACAGTTCCCTGGTGACTAGGGCCCCCCTCCCTCCTCTATACAGTTCCCTGGTGACTAGGGCCCCCCTCCCTCCTCTATACAGTTCCCTGGTGACTAGGGCCCCCCTCCCTTCTCCATACAGTTCCCTGGTGTCTAGTGGCCCCCTCCCTTCTCTATACAGTTCCCTGGTGTCTAGTGGCCCCCATCCTCCCCTATACAATTCCCTGGTGTCTAGTGGCCCCCTCCTTCTGCTATACAGTTCCCTGGTGTCTAGGCCCCCCCTCCCTTCTCTATACAGTTCCCTGGTGTCTAGTGGCTCCCTCCCTCCTCTATACAGTTCCCTGGTGTCTAGTGCCCCCCTCCCTTCTCTATACAGTTCCCTGGTGTCTAGTGGCTCCCTCCCTCCTCTATACAGTTCCCTGGTGTCTAGGGCCCCCCTCCCTTCTCTATACAGTTCCCTGGTGTCTAGTGGTTCCCTCCCTCTTCTATACAGTTCCCTGGTGACTAGGGCCCCCCTCCCTCCTCTATACAGTTCCCTGGTGACTAGGGCCCCCCTCCCTCCTCTATACAGTTCCCTGGTGACTAGGGCCCCCCTCCCTTCTCCATACAGTTCCCTGGTGTCTAGTGGCCCCCTCCCTTCTCTATACAGTTCCCTGGTGTCTAGTGGCCCCCATCCTCCCCTATACAATTCCCTGGTGTCTAGTGGCCCCCTCCTTCTGCTATACAGTTCCCTGGTGTCTAGGCCCCCCCTCCCTTCTCTATACAGTTCCCTGGTGTCTAGTGGCTCCCTCCCTCCTCTATACAGTTCCCTGGTGTCTAGTGCCGCGTACATTTGAATACGGCGCTGGTAGACTTGGGCGCAGGATCCAGCTGTTAAATGGCTGGTCCTGCTTCTGCACAAGTCCGAGGCGTTTTAATTACTATTCCCCCTCCAGGCCGACATGGATAGTGGGGGAATGAAATAATTCGGCTTCCAGCGATTGCTGGAGGCCGAATTATTGTGTTTTTTAAACAACTTCGGCTCCGTCGACCTTCCTCACTGAGCGCCGCTATAGACTGATTCCCATTACAGTCTATGGCGGCGCTGGCTGCGCCCAAAGCTAGCAGCGCTGAAAAGCACTGCTCCGGTCTAGTGCCCCCCTCCCTTCTCTATACAGTTCCCTGGTGTCTAGTGGCTCCCTCCCTCCTCTATACAGTTCCCTGGTGTCTAGGGCCCCCCTCCCTTCTCTATACAGTTCCCTGGTGTCTAGTGGCTCCCTCCCTCCTCTATACAGTTCCCTGGTAACTAGGGCCCCCCTCCCTTCTCTATACAGTTCCCTGGTGTCTAGTGGCTCCCTCCCTCCTCTATACAGTTCCCTGGTGTCTAGAGGCCCCCCTCCCTCCTCTATATAGTTCCCTGGTGACTAGGGCCCCCCTCCCTTCTCTATACAGTTCCCTGGTGTCTAGTGGCCCCCTCCCCCCCCCCCCCCCCCCTTTACAGGTCCCTGGTGTCTAGTGCTTTCTCCCTACCTCCCCCATATGCCTTACCTGGTGATCTAGGGCTTCACCTCCAATATAGCTTCCCTGGTAGTCTAGAGAGGGCCAAACATAATGCAAAGTGGGGAAACTACTTGAGGGACAAATTTAATGGCTCTGAGGGCCAGATTTGGCCCACGGGCCGGAGTTTGACATGTATGATCTAGAAGCTTTCTAGACCCTACTGCAGCCCACCAATCCAGCACTGAGATCCTCATTACCTATTCAACTCAGCGGATGTCAGATTAGTGTCTTCTGGACTCCCTCCCGGCTGTGCACAAGAGTATCCACACTGGGCATGTGCAAGCAAGACTCGCACATGCTCAGTAGAACTAAGCCACTTGCGCATGACCTTTTTCCTTAGCGCATAAGCACCTCATTCTACTGAGCATGTGTGGACTTTACTCGCACGTGCTCAGTACGGAGTCCAGTCATTCACAGCCAGATGAAACCTATTTCACTTACGCTGAGATGAAGGTATAGAGCAGGCATGGGCAAACTTGGCCCTCCAGCTGTTGAGGAACTACAAGTCCCACAATGCATTTCAGGAGTCTGACAGCCACAGTCATGACTCATAAAGGCAAATGCATTGTGGGATTTGTAGTCCTGTAACAGCTGGAGGGCCGAGTTTGCCCATGCCTGGTCTAGAGGGACCCAGCGCTGGAGTAGTGGGCTGCAGGAGGGTCTGGGAGGGCTCTGGATGGTAGGTAATGAGGTAAGGTACCCACACACCTTTCAGTCTGCCACCAGATCGACACTCCTATAGATCCCTCTGTGATTGAATCTGAAGAGAGAGAGAGATCCTTTCGCTTGCCCAGGGATGATAAGATATGCAAATTCTTCAGAGTTGATGTACATTTTTATGCAAATATTTGCCGTTTGAAAATGGACCAATCAATTCAGACCCAGGTTTAGGTTGATTAGTCCTTTTTCAAGCTGCTTATATTTGCATACATATTTGCATAATAAGAAATATTTGCATCTCATTGATCACACACCCACTCGCTGCACAGCGATTTCTAATAAATTTAAGCAGAGGAACTATAACCTCAGAACTTCATCCCAATCAGTAGCTGATACCCCCTTTATTCAGAAAAGGTAAAGATTTCTGGTGGGAGATCATCAGGGGGGTCTGTATGGCTGATATTGCGGTGAAACTCCTCCCACTGTGTGATGTCAGGACCATGGTTCTGATAGTTTCCTGTCTGTGAACCTCGTTGCATTGTGGGAAATAAGATGTCTGCAACTGCCAAGCAAACGAATTTCCTTCTGTGCATATGTATAGCTATAAAAAAACAACCCTCAAAGGAGTTATCAGGGAAAAAGGTACAAAAGCTTTACTCACCTGGGGCTTTCTGCAGCCTCTTGCAGCTGACAGTCCCACGCTGACCGCTCAGCTCTCTGCCGCCGTCCCGCTCTCGCCGCTCTGTATTCAGGCCGACCTTACTGTGGTTGTGCGAGGCGCCGCTGTCAATCATGGCCACTGCGGACTGCAAAGGCGCAGTAAGGCTGACCCCCGCGGTTGCCCTGAATACCAAGCAGCGAGAGCGGGACAGCGGAGGTGACAGCGTGGGACAGTCGGCTGCAAGGGGCTGGAGAAAGCCCCAGGTGAGTAAAGCTCCTTTGTACTTTCTTCCCTGCTAACTCCTTTAAAGAGAATCTGTATTGTTAAAATCGCACAAAAGTAAACATACCAGTGCGTTAGGGGACATCTCCTATTCCCCTCTGTCACAATTTCGCCGCTCCCCGCCGCATTAAAAGTGGTTAAAAACAGTTTTAAAAAGTTTGTTTATAAACAAACAAAATGGCCACCAAAACAGGAAGTAGGTTGATGTACAGTATGTCCACACATAGAAAATACATCCATACACAAGCAGGCTGTATACAGCATTCCTTTTGAATCTCAAGAGATCATTTGTGTGTTTCTTTCCCCCCTGAGGGGGGAGTGCATAGCAGAACCACAACACTGAAGAACTTGGCAGCCTTCCAGACACAGGCTGACAAGTCTGACAAGGGAAAGATACATTGATTTATTACAGAGACTGTGATAGTACAAAGTGCTGCAGTAAGCCAGAACACATTAGAATAGCTTTTGGAACTTGTAGGATGATAAAAAACAGGATGCAATTTTTGTTACGGAGTCTCTTTAAGGCTGGTTTCACAGTGGGACGTTGCGTTTTAGGGGACGTTATAGGGCACATAACGTGCCCCTAACGCAACGCCTGGTGGTGTTGGAGCAGGACGCTACCAAGAGCCGCGTTACAAGCAGCTCTTGGGCCGCCTGCTCTGTTGGAGGTGCTGCGGAGACCACGTGAGCGGAGCTCTCTGCATCACGTGGTCCCGCCAGCCAATCAGCGGCCGCTCCAGGATGTAAACACTGCAAGTGCAGTGAATAATAAGTAGCCATGTGCCTGGCTACGTAGCGGCCTCTCCCCGCCTCTTCTCCGCCCTTAAATTAAAAAAAAAAAATCTACTGAGCATGTGCAAACAGTCTAACACGGCTTAGCCGCGTGGAAATACTGCATGCAGTACGTTCTCTTGACGTGCAGCGTTACAATGTAACACAACGTGGGCACTGTGAACAGCCCATTGATTTATCATTACTGTGCGGTGGGCTGCGTTACAGGCTGCTCTAATGTGCGCCTGTAACCTCCCACTGTGAAACCAGCCTAAGTAACCACACACCATACAATTTTTTAAATAACTTTTCCATTCAAGAATTGCAGTCAAT
Source organism: Hyperolius riggenbachi (assembly GCF_040937935.1). Lineage (NCBI taxonomy): Eukaryota > Metazoa > Chordata > Amphibia > Anura > Hyperoliidae > Hyperolius > Hyperolius riggenbachi. Next base: position 289,866,599 of record NC_090653.1, read on the forward strand.
TTTTCTGATTGTAACATTTCAAAAATCTAAATTTTTCCTCAATTATGATAGAGTGAAAACTCAAAACAAATTGCCTGGGTCTGTACATCAAGAAATTGTCAAGCTTACCACACACCATTCAATTTTCATATACATTGATCAGAAAAATCCAACACTCCTGATCTTCTTTCATCGAATAAAAAGAGGAAATTTGATCAGATTTATCAAATGAATGAAAAAAAAAACCCTTTCGATTTTTTTTTTTTTTTCAGTACAACCGATCTTGCCTATCGAATTGGTGTAAAATTGGATCTTTTAATTGTACCTTTAGAATTTCACATTGTTAGGGGGTTTGGTTACACATAATGGCAGTTGGTGCTGCCTGTTTTTTGTTTGTTTGTTATGCCTGCCAGCAGTACAGATGATGACGTGCTGGTTGATTGTGGATCAAACTATATGAACGAATTACATGGTGAATATCAATGATTTGTTGATCTTTCCTATATTTTAACGTCTCACTTTGCAATGCATTCATTTTATTTTTATTTTTCCCCTTTTTGCTAAAGTTTCTCCTCCTAGTACCGCCGACCGATCCTTTTGACTGGTTCTGGATGGATATTAATCAATCTGGTATCCATATTGCGACATCGATCTCTGACAGATTTGATCATTATGAACAAAAGCACCCTAACTTTTTGAAAGTGGACCTGAACTCTTGCACAGGACAAAAGGAAAAACTACAGAAATGCACCCTGTATGAATTTAGAGCGTTTAGCCTGTCTAATTTCCCCCCCCCCCCCCATCTGTGTCTAATCACCACTGTAATTCGATCTGTCAGCTTTCAGCCATGGCAGAGCAGCTAATTGGTAAACACAGAATGTTAACCCTATGGCTGCTTCCATGAAAGCAGGAAGTAGACACACTGCCGTTTTTTTGCAGGATTTGTATCAGCTGTAACAAAGAAATGTTTTTTTCTTTTCAGGTTATTATGCTGTTGCTAATCTTTTAGAGCAGAGAGGAAGTTGTGAGTTCAGGTCCGCTTTACGTATCCTGATCACCAGATCATCCATAGATTGCCGTCTGTCCCGTCTGCTCTTGGTTCTCAGACAGGTTTAGAGAATCTGAAGAAGAAATTGAAAGTTTTTTGTTAAGTAAACAATAAGTCATTTTCTGTGTTTCCCGTGCAGCAGATCGCCTGGGGTGGGCGCGCGGCTGCTGTGGCACTGCTGGCGGTGGAAGGCGGCCAGGAAAGATTGTGTCAGGTTGTGATTTATTTCACAGACACAATGTAGCAGCATATTTTACATGATGAGACCTGCAGATCCACAGCCTCCTAAAGCAGACCTCCGCCTCAAACGTTCAGTCTCTTGTGTGGGGGGAGGAGGGACCTGTCTGACTGATGGGAATGGATCAGTGATCTCTGTACAGCGCTGTGGTATATGTCAGATCTATATAAATGTATAATAATAATAGTGTGTGACTGTGGTGAGGACATTAGAGTGTAAGCTCCTCTGGTGCAGAGACTGATGGGAATGGATCAGTGATCTCTGTACAGCGCTGTGGTATATGTCAGAGCTATATAAATGTATAATAATAATAGTGTGTGATTGTGGTGAGGACATTAGAGTGTAAGCTCCTCTGGTGCAGAGACTGATGGGAATGGATCAGTGATCTCTGTACAGTGCTGTGGAATATGTCAGAGCTATATAAATGTATAATAATAGTGTGTGACTGTGGTGAGGACATTAGAGTGTAAGCTCCTCTGGTGCAGAGACTGATGGGAATGGATCAGTGATCTCTGTACAGCGCTGTGGTATATGTCAGAGCTATATAAATGTATAATAATAATAGTGTGTGATTGTGGTGAGGACATTAGAGTGTAAGCTCCTCTGGTGCAGAGACTGATGGGAATGGATCAGTGATCTCTGTACAGCGCTGTGGTATATGTCAGAGCTATATAAATGTATAATAATAATAGTGTGTGACTGTGGTGAGGGCATTAGAGTGTAAGCTCCTCTGGTGCAGAGACTGATGGGAATGGATCAGTGATCTCTGTACAGCGCTGTGGAATATGTCAGAGCTATATAAATGTATAATAATAGTGTGTGACTGTGGTGAGGACATTAGAGTGTAAGCTCCTCTGGTGCAGAGACTGATGGGAATGGATCAGTGATCTCTGTGCAGCGCTGTGGTATATGTCAGAGCTATATAAATGTACAATAATAATAAGTAAGTAATACATTATGTGTGTGGGTGTGTGTGTGTGTGTGTGGGGGGGGGGGGGGTTCCGTTAAAAAAGCCTCAGGGGGCCACATTAGGCCAACGGGCCTTAGTTTGAGGACCACTGGTTTAGCCTGTCCAATTCCCCCTCATCTGTGACTAATCACAACTGTAATTTGATCTCTCAGCTGTCTGCTGGCTGCCTGGGCAGAGCAGCTAATTTGTAAACACAGAATGTTAACCCTATGTCTGCTGCCATTAAAGCAGGAAGTAGACAGATTTATTGCAGGATTTGTATCAGCTGTAAGAAATCTTTTTCTGTAACGGATTATTTCCACTAGCTGGATGCGATTGCATTGCGTCCCTCCGCGGGTGACTTTGGGTTGTCTTCCGGAAGTCCGGATGTGGCGGTCTGTGATTGCTAAGAGGAATCGGATGCGTGGTGCAAAAATCTGCTGCATGCCATCCATAATTTCTGCAGGTCGCATCAGGAATGAAAATTCGCATGCAATGGAAACGACTCCACTCACATGCATTGGCTTCAGTTTTGATGCGATGAGATGCAAATTCGCGGCCAGTGGAAAGAGGCCCTAAAGGTTATTACTGTATGTTGTTGCTTATCTTTTAGAGCAGAAAGGGAGTTCTGATGTCTATAAGCTATGATGTCACACAGATTTCTACCCCAGTGCACTCTGGGAGACAAGGTGTTGTTTCTGTTCACTTCGGAACACACGACAAACAATCCACAGTGGCGCACCTGGCAGCAGTAACCATGTCATACCCTGTGATATTTAAGAATGAAAATCCGGGTGAGGCAAACTCTAATTTTATAAATGAATATTATTAGACACATGCCACTTTAATTGACGTTCCATTCCATTCAGTGCGTATTTACCCAGCACTGTTTTTGACACCGTGTCACTTTATAGATGTTAAGTAAATCGGGGATGGTTTTCTATGACGCACTCACCTGCTGGATTTATCGCAGACAGGAAATGATTGTAGCGTGTTCCTTCTCCCCTCCCCCAGGTACCCCTCCACTCTGTATCTGCTGCCCGGACCACAGCCTGGCCTGTGATTGGCAGGTTACAGATTCATCAGAAGCCGCAGGGTTGGAGCAGGAAGTAGAAGTTGCTGTGTTGAGGCTTTTTAGGCCGAGTATCAGACGATAACTCGGCAAAGAGAGGGGGGGGGGGGGGTAACTTTCTGTCTGTGTCATCAACACTGTAAATTTGGAATATGTTTCAATGTATTTTGTGTTCAGTAGATTATCTTTATCTGTTTATAAACGCTTTTAAAAGATTTACAGGAAAATCGCTTATCAAATAGGGTTAGAAGCCCAGGCCCCAGACATTTCCTTCATCACAGACTGCCTGTGCTTTACACTGCAATTCTCTCAGAGGTTCAGTCTGTGCCCTGCCCCCTCGCACTCTGACCAGCAGGCTGAGGCAATGTAAGCAGCAGACTCCACCCACAGAGCCTGAAACTGACTGCTAAAAGCACAGCTGCCTCTGGCCATGGGCTCAAAATATAAGCGGAGTTTTGGCTGCAGGCATCACATTTCACACGGATCCCTAACATTGGCGGGCCAGATAATAAGCTGTTAGACCTTGGAAAAGTGAACTTGAAGTGAGAAGGATATGGAGGCTGCCATTTTTATTTCCTGTTAAACAATACCAGTTGCCTGGCAGTCCTGCTGATCTATTTGGTTGCAGTAGTGTCTGAATCACACACCAGAAACAAGCATGCAGCTAATCCACTCACACTTCAGAGTACCTGATCTCCATGCTTGTTCAGGGGCTGTGCCTAAAAGTATTTGTTTAAAAGGAAATGAAATAAAAATGGCAGCCTCCATATCCCTCTCACTACAGGTCCCCTTTAAGATAAGGTTGTATTATCTCACACCGCCGGCCGCTGCGGAACGCCTGGACCGTCCCGCCATACGGCTGCGTCTCAAGCCCTTTATGCGTTCTTTGCTTTTGTTTGGCTTGGGCCGCTCAGCATTGATTCCAGTAACTGCAGCACTTCTGTGATTTTTCTCTCTCTGTGAAGTGAAAGTCTTTTGTGAAAAATTCCAGGAAATTAGAGAAAGTTATTAAGTTACCTCTTTATCGCCCCTGCGCTTGGTATGATGTTACTGCAGGAATCTGCCTCTTTATTGCCCCCTGTAGGTGGTGAGGTGTCACTGCAGGCATCTGGATTTCTACCACCCACTGTGGTGTGACATCACTGCAGGCACCTCCCCCAAAGTGTGGTCAGCAGGAGAGTGGCAGGGGTCAGGAGGCTGGTGTGTTGCAGGGAAGGGGCAGGAGGCTGCTGCACAGTGGGGTTAGGGTCAGCAGGCTGGTGCACAATGGGGTTAGGGGCAGCGGGCTGGTGCACAGTGGGGCAGGGGTCAGGAGGCTGGTGCACACTGGGGCAGGGGTCAGGAGGCTGGTGCACAGTGGGGCAGGGGTCGGGAGGCTGGTGCACAGTGGGGCAGGGGTCGGGAGGCTGGTGCACAGTGGGGTTAGGGGCAGCGGGCTGGTGCACAGTGGGGTTAGGGGCAGGAGGCTGGTGCACAGTGGGGTTAGGGTCAGGAGGGTGGTGCACAGTGGGGTTAGGGTCAGGAGGCTGGTGCACAGTGGGGTTAGGGGCAGGAGGCTGGTGCGCAGTGGGGCAGGGGGCAGCAGGCTGGTGCACAGTGTGGTTAGGGGCAGCAGGCTGGTGTACAGTGGGGTTAGGGTCAGGAGGCTGGTGCACAGTGGGGTTAGGGGCAGCAGGCTGGTGCACAGTGGGGTTAGGGTCAGGAGGCTGGTGCACAGTGGGGTTAGGGGCAGCAGGCTGGTGCACAGTGGGGCAGGGGGCAGCAGGCTGGTGCACAGTGGGGTTAGGGGCAGCAGGCTGGTGCACAGTGGGGTTAGGGGCAGCAGGCTGGTGCACAGTGGGGTTTAGGCAGCAGGCTGGTGCACAGTGGGGTTAGGGTCAGGAGGCTGGTGCACAGTGGGGTTAGGGGCAGCAGGCTGGTGCACAGTGGGGTTAGGGGCAGCGGGCTGGTGCACAGTGGGGTTAGGGGCAGGAGGCTGGTGCACAGTGGGGTTAGGGTCAGGAGGGTGGTGCACAGTGGGGTTAGGGTCAGGAGGCTGGTGCACAGTGGGGTTAGGGGCAGGAGGCTGGTGGGCAGGGGGCAGCAGGCTGGTGCACAGTGTGGTTAGGGGCAGCAGGCTGGTGCACAGTAGGGTTAGGGTCAGGAGGCTGGTGCACAGTGGGGTTAGGGGCAGCAGGTTGGTGCACAGTGGGGCAGGGGGCAGCAGGCTGGTGCACAGTGGGGTTAGGGGCAGCAGGCTGGTGCACAGTGGGGTTAGGGGCAGCAGGCTGGTGCACAGTGGGGTTAGGGGCAGCAGGCTGGTGCACAGTGGGGTTAGGGTCAGCAGGCTGGTGCATAGTGGGGTTAGGGTGAGGAGGCTGGTGCACAGTGGGGTTAGGGGCAGCGGGCTGGTGCACAGTAGGGTTAGGGTGAGGAGGCTGGTGCACAGTTGGGGCAGGGGGCAGCAGGCTTGTGCACAGTGGGGTTAGGGGCAGCAGGCTGGTGCACAGTGGGGTTAGGGTCAGCGGGCTGGTGCACAGTGGGGTTAGGGTGAGGAGGCTGGTGCACAGTGTGGTTAGGGGCAGCGGGCTGGTGCACAGTGGGGTTAGGGTCAGGAGGCTGGTGCACAGTGGGGTTAGGGTGAGGAGGCTCGTGCACAGTGGGGTTAGGGGCAGCAGGCTGGTGCACAGTGGGGTTAGGGTCAGCAGGCTGGTGCACAGTGGGGTTAGGGTGAGGAGGCTGGTGCACAGTGGGGTTAGGGGCAGCAGGCTGGTGCACAGTGGGGTTAGGGGCAGGAGGCTGGTGCACAGTGGAGTTAGGGGCAGGAGGCTGGTGCACAGTGGGGTTAGGGGCAGGAGGCTGGTGCACAGTGGGGTTAGGGGCAGGAGGCTGGTGCACAGTGGGGTTAGGGGCAGGAGGCTGGTGCACAGTGGGGTTAGGGTGAGGAGACTGGTGCACAGTGGGGTTAGGGGCAGCAGGCTGGTACACAGTGGGGTTAGGGGCAGCAGGCTGGTACACAGTGGGGCAGGAGGCTGGTGCACAGTGGGGTTAGGGGCAGCGGGCTGGTGCACGGTGGGGCAGGCGGCAGCAGGCTGGTACACAGTGGGGTTAGGGGCAGCAGGCTGGTACACAGTGGGGCAGGAGGCTGGTGCACAGTGGGGTTAGGGGCAGCGGGCTGGTGCACGGTGGGGCAGGGGGCAGCAGGCTGGTGCACGGTGGGGTTAGGGTGAGGAGGCTGGTGCACAGTGGGGTTAGGGTGAGGAGGCTGGTGCACAGTGGGGTTAGGGTGAGGAGGCTGGTGCACAGTGGGGTTAGGGGCAGCAGGCTGGTACACAGTGGGGCAGGAGGCTGGTGCACAGTGGGGCAGGGGGCAGCGGGCTGGTGCACGGTGGGGCAGGGGGCAGCAGGCTGGTGCATGGCATGGAATTGGGCTGCAGACTGGCAGGAGGTGTTGGCAGCCAGTGCTGTGTCTTGCAGGGACAGTCCTCTCTTATCACAAGTCCTTTCATCTTCAGCTGTGGAGTAGCAGGGGGCGTGGTCGGGCTGGAGTAGGAGGGGGCGTGGCTGGGGTATGGGGCGTGGCCAGGCTGGGCTGGAACTTGCTGCTGCTGCCTGTGTCACACTACAGGAAGATCTGCATTCTCTGCTCAGCCATCAGCTGCTGGGATTAACCCTTGCTGAGCTCCTCCAGTGTCTGCAGGGAATCCCCAGCTCCTGACACTGGCGTGCCCTGCGCCCCTCGCCTCCCCCTGGGGGATCCTGGGTAAGTTGTGCTCCTTCCATGCCTGTCCCAGCAGGGGATCCTGGGCGTCAGGTGAGACGATGCCCCCCTCCAGCCTCTGCTAGGCTCCAGAGAGTGCTGCAGCCAGCCCATGTCCTCTCCTGACTCCCTGCTCTTATAGCTGGCTCTCCAGGGAGGCAGGTCCAGGACAGCCATGCTGGGAGAGGATTGGGGGGCTCCAGGGTGGGCTGCAGGCCATTGATAAAGGGTACAGGCAGAAGTGCTTAGCCTGGTTCCTTTATCTCTACTTTGTGCCCTCTTGATAAACTTGCTCTGCTCTGTAGGAGGCTGGCAGGCTGTGTGTATAGAGGTGGTATGTATGGTGCAGGTTGGCACCCGGCACTGCAGGAGGCTGGCAGGCTGTGTATGGAGTGAGCAGGGATGGTGCAGGTTGGCACCCCGCTCTGTAGGAGGCTGGCAGGCTGTGTGTATAGAGGTGGCAGGTATGGTGCAGGTTGGCACCCGGCACTGTAGGAGGTTGGCAGGCTGTATAGAGGTGGCAGGTATGGTGCAGGTTGGCACCCGGCACTGTAGGAGGCTGGCAGGCTGTGTATGGAGTGAGCAGGGATGGTGCAGGTTGGCAACCGGCTCTGTAGGAGGCTGGCAGGCTGTATAGAGGTGGCAGGTATGGTGCAGGTTTGCACCTGACTCTGTAGGAGGCTGGCAGGCTGTGTATAGAGGTGGCAGGGATGGTGCAGGTTGGCACCCGGCTCTGTAGGAGGCTGGCAGGCTGTGTATAGAGGTGGCATGTATGGTGCAGGTTGGCACCTGACTCTGTAGGAGGCTGGCAGGCTGTATAGAAGTGGCATGTATGGTGCAGGTTGGCACCCGGCTCTGAAGGAGGCTGGCATACTGTATTGAGGTGGCAGGTGGGCACCCGGCTCTGTAGGAGGCTGGCAGCCTGTGTGTATGGAGTGGGCAGGTATGGTGCAGGCCGGCACCCGGCTCTGTAGGAGGCTGGCAGGCTGTATAGAGGTGGCATGTATGGTGCAGGTTGGCACCCTGCTCTGTAGGAGGCTGGCAGGCTGTGCATGAAGTGGGCAGGGCTGGTGCAGGTTGGCACCCCAGCTCTGTAGGAGGCTGGCAGGCTGTATAGAGGTGGCAGGCATGGTGCAGGTTGGCACACCGCTCTGTAGGGGACTGGCAGGCTGTGTGTATAGAGTGGGCATGTATGGTGCAGGTTGGCACCCGGCTCTGTAGGAGGCTGGCAGGCTGTGTATAGAGGTGGCAGGTATGGTGCAGGTTGGCACCCGGCTCTGTAGGAGGCTGGCAGGCTGTATAGAAGTGGCATGTATGGTGCAGGTTGGTTCCCTGCTCTGTAGGAAGCTGGTAGGCTGTTTGTAGAGGTGGCAGGCATGGTGCAGGTTGGCACCCCGCTCTGTAGGAGGCTGGCAGGCTGTATAGAGTGGGCAGGTATGGTGCAGGTTGGCATTTCTGGGGCAATGCTGGCTTTGTAGAATGGTTTCTGCTCTTGTTTGGTTGCATTTAGCATTTTATCAATGTTCCAATTTCTTTTATTTCTGGACAACTGTGTATTCTGAATCTGTCATGCAGTCACAACACGGGTTGGATACATGGTGTATGCGGTGACTGGTCAGAAGATGGGATACATGTGGGGGGGGGCTGGTTGGAGGTTGGGGTGCATGCTGGGGTCTGGTTGGTGCAGGCGGTGCATGTGGGGGGCTGGTTAGAGGATGAGGTGCATTGGTTGGAGTGGGGGGTGCATACAGGGGGCAGGTTGGAGGAAGGGTGCCTATGGGGGGCCGGTCAGAGGATGCTGTGCCTGCCTGGGGAGTGGTCAGAAGAGGGTTTGCCTGTGGGGGCTGATCAGAAAAATGGGGTGCCTGTGGGGGCTAATCAAATGATGGGTCACTTGTGGGCTGGTTGTGAAATGGGGGTCTGCTGGGGCTATGCGAAGAATGGGAGGTTTGTTGCACAAAGCGATGCAGCCACTGGCCAGATAATTTTTTATTTTTTTCCCCTTGGGTTTTACACAGAGTAGCTTCACTCAGGCACCTTGTTGTATTTAAAGATACCACTATAGTCTTTGAAGCTGTAATGCCAATTATCTGTGACATTCATTTTATTGGATATTCAAGAATATCAACAGTATTTTATAACCTTTTAGCTATAAATAGTTTTCTTAAACAGTTCTCCTTTAATGCTGGGTCGGGGGACGGTCAGTGAGATGTAAATCATTTGGAGTTGATGCGCAAGGATGCGAATTCTGTATTTGCATACAAAATTTACGGAATCCTGCGTCAACTCAGAATCCTTTGCTTCTCATTGTCCGTCCCTAATGAGTCAGAACCCCAGGTCTTGGTCGGAGGCGGTATCTGAGGCAGAGGGCATGACAGAGAAGGCAGAACCTCAGGTCTGGGTACGGGTTCTGGGTCGGAGGCAGTATCTGAGGCAGAGGACGTGACAGAGGAGGCAGAACCCCAGGTCTGGGTACGGGTTCTGGGTCGGAGGCGGTATCTGAGGCAGAACCCCACGTCGGGGTACGGGTTCTGGGTCGGAAAGCGGTATCTGAGGCAGAGGACGCGACAGAGGAGGCAGAACCCCAGGTCTGGGTATGGGTTCTGGGTCGGAGGCGGTATCTGAGGCAGAGGACATGACAAGAGGCAGAACCCTGGGTTGGGGTACAGGTTCTGGGTTGGAGGCGGTATCTGAGGCAGAGGACGTGACAGAGAAGGCAGAACCCCAGGTCTGGATTACGGGTTCTGGGTCGGAGGCGGTATCTGAGGCAGAGGACATGACAAGAGGCAGAACCCTGGGTTGGGGTACGGGTTCTGGGTCGGAGGCGGTATCTGAGGCAGAGGACATGACAAGAGGCAGAACCCTGGGTTGGGGTACGGGTTCTGGGTTGGAGGCGGTATCTGAGGCAGAGGACGTGACAGAGGAGGCAGAATGCCAGGTCGGAGTACGGGTTCTGGGTTGGAGGCGGTATCTGGGGCAGAGGACATGACAGAGGAGGCAGACCCCAGGTCGGGGTACGGGTTCTGGGTCGGAGGTGGTATCTGAGGCAGAACCCCAGGTCTGGGTACGGGTTCTGGGTCGGAGGCGGTATCTGAGGCAGAGGACATGACAAGAGGCAGAACCCTGGGTTGGGGTACGGGTTCTGGGTTGGAGGCGGTATCTGAGGCAGAGGACGTGACAGAGGAGGCATAACGCCAGGTCTGTGTATGGGTTCTGGGTCGCAGGCAGTATCTGAGGCAGAGGACATGACGGAGGAGGCAGAACCCCAGGTCGGGGTACGGGTTCTGGGTCGGAGGCGGTATCTGAGGCAGAACCCCAGGTCGGGGTACGGGTTCTGGGTCGGAGGCGGTATCTGAAGCAGAACCCCAGGTCGGGGTACGGGTTCTGGGTCGGAGGCGGTATCTGAGGCAGAACCCCAGGTCGGGGTACGGGTTCTGGGTCGGAGGCGGTATCTGAAGCAGAACCCCAGGTCTGGGTACGGGTTCTGGGTCGGAGGCGGTATCTGAGGCAGAACCCCAGGTCTGGGTACGGGTTCTGGGTCGGAAGCGGTATCTGAAGCAGAACCCCAGGTCGGGGTACGGGTTCTGGGTCGGAGGCGGTATCTGAGGCAGAACCCCAGGTCTGGGTACGGGTTCTGGGTCGGAAGCGGTATCTGAGGCAGAACCCCAGGTCGGGGTACGGGTTCTGGGTCGGAGGCGGTATCTGAGGCAGAGGACATGACAGAGTTGGAAGCCACCAATGGCCGCCTACACGTTTCTCACTCGGGGTTTCCTCCTGTTGTTTCCGGGTGTTAGCCAGCTGCAGTGATTGACACACGAGTGACACCCAGACAGCATGTGACACAGACATGTGACACTGGCTGCCTGCTTCCTGTGTGAAGGACTCTCACTTCCTGCTATCACTTGTCTTCTGATAGTAAAGGGGACCTGTCAGTGATGTCACGCTTGTCATCTGGTATCATTGACATTCGCTACGTGGTGACTGAGTAAAAAGTCCTGCTTGGTTTCAGCTTCTTTGCTTTAGCGTCCCAGCGAGGACGAGCCGCAGGACTGAGAGGGTCAGCTGGCTAATGTCTGACATCACAGACTGCAAACAAAACGCACCTGAAGTGAGGTGGAAGTTGGGGCAGCAAGCGTACAATTCTGCTGATCTTCCGGGTCTAGTCCTACCTGTGTCACTAACCTCAGAACCAGTCTGCAGGATAGGTGCTCTTACTGCTGGCTGCATGCTTATTCCAGGTGTGACTCTGCTGGCTGCATGCTTGTTCCAGGTGTGACTCCGCTGGCTGCATGCTTGTTCCAGGTGTGACTCCGCTGGCTGCATGCTTGTTCCAGGTGTGACTCTGCTGGCTGCATGCTTGTTCCAGGTGTGACTCCGCTGGCTGCATGCTTGTTCCAGGTGTGTCTCCTCTGGCTGCATGGTTGTTCCAGGTGTGACTCCGCTGGCTGCATGCTGGTTCCAGGTGTGACTCTGCTGGCTGCATGCTTGTTCCAGGTGTGACTCTGCTGGCAGCATGCTTGTTCCAGGTGTGACTCCGCTGGCTGTATGCTTGTTCCAGATGTGACTCCGCTGGCTGCATGCTTGTTCCAGGTGGGACTCCGCTGGCTGCATGCTTGTTCCAGGTGTGACTCTGCTGGCTGCTTGCTTGTCCCAGGTGTGACTCCACTGGCTGCATGCTTGTGCCAGGTGTGACTCTGCTGGCTGCGTGATTGTTCCAGATGTGACTCCGCTGGCTGCGTGCTTGTTCCAGATGTGACTCCGCTGGCTGCGTGCTTGTTCCAGATGTGACTCCGCTGGCTGCGTGCTTGTTCCAGGTGTGACTCCGCTGGCTGCGTGCTTGTTCCAGGTGTGACTCTGCTGGCTGCTTGCTTGTCCCAGGTTTGACTCCACTGGCTGCATGCTTGTTCCAGGTGTGACTCCACTGGCTGCATGCTTGTTCCAGGTGTGACTCCGCTGGCTGCATGCTTGTTCCAGGTGTGACTCTGCTGGCTGCATGCTTGTTCCAGGTGTGACTCCGCTGACTGCATGCTTGTTCCAGGTGGGACGCCGCTAGCTGCGTGCTTGTTCCAGGTGTGACTCCACTGGCTGCATGCTTGTTCCAGGTGTGACTCCACTAGCTGCATGCTTGTTCCAGGTGTGACTCTGCTGGCTGCATGCTTGTTCCAGGTGTGACTTTGCTGCCAGCATGCTTGTTCCAGGTGTGACTCTGCTGGCTACATGCTTGTTCCAGATGTGACTCCGCTGGCTGCGTGCTTGTTCCAGGTGTGACTGTGCTGGCTGCATGCTTGTTCCAGGTGTGACTCCGCTGGCTGCATGCTTGTTCCAGGTGTGACTCCACTGGCTGCACGCTTGTTCCAGGTGTGACTCCGCTGGCTGCACGCTTGTTCCAGGTGTGACTCCACTGGCTGCATTCTTTGCATTAAATTTGCATGCCAGGCAAAATTTTAAGCATCTCACTGACCCGCTTTACACCTGCATTAAAAAGTACCTGAACTCAGAACTTCCTCTCTGCTGTAAAAGATAAGCAACAGCATAATAATCTTTAAAAAATGTCTTTATTACAGCTGATACAAATCTTGCAATAAATCTGTAGTGTCTTCTTCCTGCTTTCAGGGAAGCAGATATAGGGTTATCATCCTGTGTTTACAAATTAGCTGCTCTGCTGTGGCAGTCAGCTGACAGATGAGAGATCAAATTACAACTTGTGGTTAGTAACAGATGAGGGGGAATTATGGGATAAGATAAACGTTTATTGTATCAAAAAAAAAAAAAGACAAAAAACCTCAATAAATAAACACAGGGTACATTTCTCTGTTTTTCTTCAGTCCTGCGCAAGAGTTCAGCTCCACTTTAATTCAGTGACTGGCATGAAACTTTGTCAGTTTTAGGAACACTATGGAATACATGAACACAGCGATTGCACGTAGTAAGTGGCTGACGCTTTCCAGTCTGGAGTAACGCAGGATTCTCAGACTCCTACATACAGACATATGATGTACCTGCGTTTGTATCCTTTGCAGCCCTGGCAGGTGGCTGCGGATTGGTGATGGTCACCGCGAGAGCGCCCGCGTGGTGTTACCGTAGCAACGGACCACAAATAGGATGTGGCTGTTGCTAGCGCTCGCTGTTCCCTCCTCGCAGCCTGTCAGCCACAATAGATAGCGACCTTGAGGAAACGCGTTCTCTCGTCCCCCCTACGCAGCGCCGCGGGGAGGGGGGGCGCGGGGTGGCCAAAGGCAATACACAGGCGCTACCCCCACACTAAAGAGGAACTCCGCTCAGCTGTCCTCTGAGGGTGACGTCTAGTGTCCCGCCGCAGCCGGTTCAGAATTCACTGACATTTAAAGAGGCCCTGTAGTGACATATAGCAGAATGCAGTAAAGAGGACCTGTAGTGACATATAGCAGAATGCAGTAAAGAGGCCCTGTAGTGACATATAGCAGAATGCAGTAAAGAGGCCCTGTAGTGACATATAGCTGAATGCAGTAAAGAGGCCCTGTAGTGACATATAGCAGAATGCAGTAAAGAGGTCCTGTAGTGACATATAGTAGAATGCAGTAAAGAGGCCCTGTAGTGACATATAGCAAAACGGAATTCAGTACAGAGGCCCTGTAGTGACCTATAGCAGAATGCAGTAAAGAGGCCCTGTAGTGACATATAGCAGGATGCAGTAACGAGGCCCTGTAGTGACCTATAGCAGAATGCAGTAAAGAGGCCCTGTAGTGACCTATAGCAGAATGCAGTAAAGAGGCCCTGTAGTGACCTATAGCAGAATGCAGTAACGAGGCCCTGTAGTGACATATAGCAGAATGCAGTAAAGAGGCCCTGTAGTGACATATAGCAGAATTCAGTAAAGAGGCCCTGTAGTGACATATAGCAGAATGCAGTGTAGAGGCCCTGTAGTGACATATAGCAGAATGCAGTAAAGGGGCCCTGTAGTGACATATAGAAGAATGCAGTAAAGAGGCCCTGTAGTGACATATAGCAGAATGCAGTAAAGAGGCCCTGTAGTGACATATAGCAGAATGCAGTAAAGAGGCCCTGTAGTGACATATAGCAGAATGCAGTAAAGAGGCCCTGTAGTGACATATAGCAGAATGCAGTAAAGAGGCCCTGTAGTGACATATAGCAGAATGCAGTAAAGAGGCCCTGTAGTGACATATAGCAGAATGCAGTGTAGAGGCCCTGTAGTGACATATAGCAGAATGCAGTAACGAGGCCCTGTAGTGACATATAGCAGAATGTAGTGTAGAGGCCCTGTAGTGACATATAGCAGAATGCAGTAAAGAGGCCCTGTAGTGACATATAGCAGAATGCAGTAAAGAGGCCCTGTAGTGACATATAGCAGAATGCAGTAAAGAGGTCCTGTAGTGACATATAGTAGAATGCAGTAAAGAGGCCCTGTAGTGACATATAGCAAAACGGAATTCAGTACAGAGGCCCTGTAGTGACCTATAGCAGAATGCAGTAAAGAGGCCCTGTAGTGACATATAGCAGAATGCAGTAAGGAGGCCCTGTAGTGACATATAGCAGGATGCAGTAACGAGGCCCTGTAGTGACCTATAGCAGAATGCAGTAAAGAGGCCCTGTAGTGACCTATAGCAGAATGCAGTAAAGAGGCCCTGTAGTGACCTATAGCAGAATGCAGTAACGAGGCCCTGTAGTGACCTATAGCAGAATGCAGTAAAGAGGCCCTGTAGTGACATATAGCAGAATGCAGTAAAGAGGCCCTGTAGTGACATATAGCAGAATGCAGTGTAGAGGCCCTGTAGTGACATATAGCAGAATGCAGTAAAGAGGCCCTGTAGTGACATATAGAAGAATGCAGTAAAGAGGCCCTGTAGTGACATATAGCAGAATGCAGTGTAGAGGCCCTGTAGTGACATATAGCAGAATGCAGTAACGAGGCCCTGTAGTGACATATAGCAGAATGTAGTGTAGAGGCCCTGTAGTGACATATAGCAGAATGCAGTAAAGAGGCCCTGTAGTGACATATAGCAGAATGTAGTGTAGAGGCCCTGTAGTGACATATAGCAGAATGCAGTAAAGAGGCCGTGTAGTGACATATAGTAGAATGCAGTAAAGAGGCCCTGTAGTGACATATAGGAGAATGCAGTAAAGAGGCCCTGTAGTGACATATGGCAGAATGCAGTAAAGAGGCCCTGTAGTGACATATAGCAGAATGCAGTAAAGAGGCCCTGTAGTGACATATAGCAGATTGCAGTAAAGAGGCCCTGTAGTGACATATAGCAGAATGCAGTAAAGAGGCCCTGTAGTGACATATAGCAGAATGCAGTAAAGAGACCCTGTAGTGACATATAGCAGAATGCAGTAAAGAGGCCCTGTAGTGATATATAGCAGAATGCAGTAAAGAGGTCCTGTAGTGACATATAGTAGAATGCAGTAAAGAGGCCCTGTAGTGACATATAGCAAAATGGAATTCAGTACAGAGGCCCTGTAGTGACATATAGCAGAATGCAGTAAAGAGGCCCTGTAGTGACATATAGCAGAATGCAGTAAAGAGGCCCTGTAGTGACATATAGCAGAATGCAGTAAAGAGGTCCTGTAGTGACATATAGTAGAATGCAGTAAAGAGGCCCTGTAGTGACATATAGCAAAACGGAATTCAGTACAGAGGCCCTGTAGTGACATATAGTAGAATGCACTGCCCTCCCAGTGATGTCACAGCTTAGGCTGATTAGATATGCAGAGTTCTCCTCCCAGAGAATTCTGGGTGACCAGGCATATTTTGTACTGGCTTCAGAACTCTCAAACATTCCATAGAGATCACCTGGCAGGACTAAAGATTTCACCACCTGAGATAAATGTCAGAATATAAATCAGGGAGAGGAAAGATTTCACAATGGGCAAACACTGACTAAATGATTTATAAAGTACATTCTTTTCATTACAGTTCCTCTTTAAGGTTTGAGATAAATAAAAGACCTGAAGGCCAGTCTGACCGCAGGCAGACTCTGGGCAGAGCTGATGGCGGGATTTTTGGTGAACAATCTTTTTATTTTGTGATAACTCGCGCAGGGGTCACACTTGGGACAATCACAAGCATATTACCTCGATGCAAAATTGCATGAGTGCCACAGAAGATGTCAGTGCTATATAAATACATAACAATAATATGGTAGGACATTAGACTATGACTATGGTAGGATTAGATTGTGAGCTCCTCTGAGGACAGTCAGTGACATGACTATGTACTCTGTAATGTGCTGCAGGAGATGTCAGTGCTATATAAATACATAATAATAATATGGTAGGACATTACACTATGACTATGGTAGGATTATATTGTGAGTTCCTCTGAGGACAGTCAGTGACATGACTATGTACTCTGTTATGTGCTGCAGGAGATGTCAGTGCTATATAAATACATAATAATAATATGGTAGGACATTAGACTATGACTATGGTAGGATTAGATTGTGATCTCCTCTGAGGACAGTCAGTGACATGACTATGTACTCTGTAATGTGCTGCAGGAGATGTCAGTGCTATATAAATACATAACAATAATATGGTAGGACATTACACTATGACTATGTACTCTGTACAGTGCTGCAGGAGATGTCAGTGCTATATACTGTAAATACATTATAATAATATGGTAGGACATTAGACTATGACTATGGTAGGATTAGATTGTGAGCTCCTCTGAGGACAGTCAGTGACATAACTATATACTCTGTACAGTGCTGCAGAAGATGTCAGTGCTATATAAATACATAATAACAATATGGTAGAACATTAGACTATGACTATGGTAGGATTAGAGTGTGAGCTCCTCTGAGGACAGTCAGTGACATGACTATGTACTCTGTACAGTGCTGCAGGATAGTCCTCTTAGTATGGAGCGCAGTAGCTGCGATCTCGCCTGTCAGAGAAGCAGAGGGAGGAGACGGACGGATGGTACAGATCCGCCCCCCCTTGCTGGCGCTTTGTGAACGTTAGGGTGGTAGCGATCGCTTTGCCCGCGTTACACGGCCAGCATTACAAGCATAACATTTCAATCTCACTCTGGTGTCTGGGATTTGACGCTCCTCTCCCTTAAGAGTCGTTATCTGTTAAGTAGCTGAGCTCTTTTCTGTCTCGTCGAGAAGGAAGCAGCGCAGCGAGCTAATTAGCGTTCCTGCGGACGGCGTTTTATTATCCGCGCTGAGATGACGAGGCGGATAGAGAAGGATTCTGCGCTTGGCTCAGACGCTTATAGAGAAGCAGACGAGGAAAAACCACGGCTAATATGTAAACACAGGATGGTAACCCTATCTCTGCTTCCATGAAAGCAGGAAGTAGTCACTCTGCAGATTTTATTTCAGGTTTTGTGTCAGCTGCAACAAAGAAATGTTTTTTCTCTCTAAAGGCTATTATGCTGTTGCTGATATTTTAGAGCAGGGAGGACGTTCTGGGTTCCACTTTAAAGGGATACGTTGGCAACACTGGCTGTCCTATCCATTCCTGTCAGCAATCTAAAGCACAACTGATGCAAAACTCCGTGTTATCTGACAGGAATGGAGCTGTACACCTTGGATGTGTGACCCCAGCCATAGAAAACGAATACAACCTACATTGGAATCTACCAATGATTTTCAGACCGCCAATTAATCTGATTGTCCTGTTATTAACCCCGTGTATGACTCACCCTAGTCAGCCTGAGTCTGGGAGAGTCCTTAGCACTCAGCATTGCTTTATATTTCTTTCTTTCCATTCTCCATGGATGGTCTGTTCATAAATTCTATTCATGATTTATTGATAAGTAGACTAGGGATTTATCAGACACGGGTGATGAGAATTGTTTAGACAAGGGTTAATGCTAGGTACGCACGATGCAATTTTCTGACAGCTGTACTGTCAGATCGTCTATTTCCAACATGTCCGATCTGATTTGCAATCCATTTCCCGAAATCCTATTGGACATGTTGGAATAGTCAATCTGACATGAAGTCTGTCAGAAAATTGCATCATGTGTACCTAGCACAGTGAGAGGCAAACTTGGCACTCCAGCTGTTAAGGAACTACAAGTCCCACAATGCATTTGCCTTTATGAATCATGACTGTGGCTGGCAGACTCCTGCAATGCATTGTGGGACTTGAGCCAAGTTTTCCCATCACTGACCTAGCATAACGTTCAGAGGTGAATCTGCAGAGGCATTGCTCTGACTACTCCACAAAGAAGCTACAGAAGCAGGAATCCAATCCTTATCATCCGATATGACCATTGGCTCTCTCGCCTGATGCGTCAATCTAGTATTAGTACGAGTGGCTGAAGATTTGAATGGCTTCCACTTCATCGGTCTGCCACACGGGGCAATACTTGGCTGACTGTCTGTTGTTTTTAAACTATCGCCTGAAACCATCAGGAATTCTGTCTGCCCAGAACGATTGAAAACCATGCACTGTCTGTAGTTGAGGCACCAGGATTTCTGTGGCGTTTCTGCAGAGAGGATTGTCTGAGTTCCTCCACACGCTCTGAGTGGATCGGTCTGACAGATTTCTCGGAAAACGCTGAAGAGCGTTTTGCGTGGTATTTCTGGGGATTTGGCGGCCGCTGTGCGTCCTCGGCTCGGCGTCGCTCATATCGGAATGGTGTGCGAGCGCGGCTTACTCCTGAGGGCGTTTCAGAACCTTTCAGCGGTCTCCATGGAAACCTCTGCTTGCTTCCATTTCTCACGTGGAAAGCGAGTGCAGCTTCTGTGCGTCGCTGAGAGGGGTCAGCCTGTCCCGCCAGACCCCCATATTTCACAGGGCGGCGGTCACGCTGAGAGCCGGGTCGCAGGCCGCCATCTAAAGAGCCTCTCCGCCTTTCCTGACAAATTGCAGCAGCCACAGCAATCTCCTTCCCCTGTCCTTGTGCAGGCTCTTGAGTTATCCCCATACTTGGCGAGATATAAAAGCGGGCCTGAACTCAGAACTTCCTCTCTGCTCTAAAAGATATGCAACAGCATAATAACCTGTAAAGAATAATATTTCTTGGTTACAGCTGGTACAAATCCTGCAATAAATCTGCAGTGTGTCTACTTCCTGCTTTCATGGAAGCAGACATAAGGTTAACATCCTGTGTTTACACATTAGGTGCTCTGCCGAGGCAGTCAGCTGAGAGATCAAAATTACAGTGGTGATTAGTCACAGATGAGGGGGAGTTAGACAGGCTAAACTCTCTAAATGTATACAGGGGGCATTTGTCTATGTTTTTCTTTTGTCCTGTGCGAGAGTTCGGGTCCACTTTAAAAGGAAATAAATATGGCAGCATCCATAGTCTCCTCGCTTCATGTTCCTTTTAAACAATGCCAGTTGCCTGGCTGTCCTGCTGATCTTTTTGGCTGCAGTAGCGTCTGAATCCCACCAGAAACGAACATGCGGCTAATCCAGTCTGACTTCAGTCAGAGCACCTGATCTGCTGCATGCTTGTTCAGGGGCTGTGGCTGAAAGCATTAGAGGGTCAGCAGGGCTGCCAGGCAACTGGTATTGCTTAAAAGTAAATAAATATGGCAGCCTCCATATACCTCTCACTACAGGATCACTTTAAACATGGTACACACCATGTAATGTCGGGCAGAGCTGTGGAGTCAGAGCTGGAGTCGGGGCAATTTTGGGCACCCGGAGTCGGAGTCGTGGTTTCATAAACTGAGGAGTCTGAGTCGGGTGATTTTTGTACAAAATCCATAGCCCTGTTAAATATTAGACTAAGGAGTCGGAGTCGAGGCGTCGAAGTCGGGGCCAGTTTGGGTACCCGGAGTCGGAATTGGAGTCGGAGTCAGTCGTTTCATAAACTGAGGAGTTGGAAGATTTTTGTACCGACTCCACAGCCCTGATGTCGGGTCCTATTAGAGATTGGTCAGATCGATAGTCAGATATAGTGATGGGAATTCCGTCTCTTCTCGGAGAACCGGCTCTTCTGAATCGGCTCCCATTAAAGAGCCGGCTCTTACGGCTCTGAATCGGCTCTTCATTAAATCTCACTAGACACCACTCAGAATCGCAGTAAAAGCCCCGCCCCCGTCTCCATGACAACTCCAGACTGCTTCTCTGACTGGGGCAATCCCTCCTGCTACTGCTCTGCTCCGCCCCATACACTCCTACAAGCTGCACGAGGAGGACTACATCTCCCAGCATGCCTCAGCGCCCTTTATTACACAGCAAAGCAGAGCTGTGTGGGGCGGCTGAGGCATCGGCTCTTTTAAAACTGAGAACCGGCTCTTGTCGTTCGCGAACGACCCATCACTAGTCAGATATGATATGCATTGGATATAGGAGAACGCTAGCGTGCGCACGTATGTGATTTCTTTTCAAATTCTGGTCAGATTTTCTATGTTTTTCAAAAAAAGAAATCATCTTAACGCCCCCTCTGCCGCAAAGCCGCAATATGCATCTAGAAAGATCATTTTGGCGCCCGATAGCATCGCAGTCACGTAAATGCTAATTGCTGGCATTGCATAGCAGGTGCTCTTTCAATGCTGCTAATCAGGCGCCGAATTTTACCATTCTTGCCGCATATCGCTGCCATTTTTAAAGCTGTAATTTGTGGCAAAAAGGCAAATTTCGGCGCTGGGAGGCGCTCGGTAGCAGGCACCGCCATGCGCCCACATTTCCGTCCTTTACCAGCTATGGCAGCGACATTTTTTTTGTAAGGGCTCCTGCGCCGTTTTTCCCGTTTCTAAAAATTGCATGGTGTACGAGGCAATTGCCAGGAACCTTAAATCGATGATGGGTAGATTGGCTGTTGTGTGTCTGCTGGCGGCAGATATCGTCTTTCGATCTTAGCTGCACTTCCTCTTTATCTGCTGTGCCCGGCGGTTGCCACACACACACATCAGACTGGCGTCACCCTCCTTTCCTCTGACAAAACCACGGCTTCTACATTCTCACCGCCGTCATCTTCACTGGAAATGTCACCGGTGGCGACCCACGCTCATTTCTAGCCAGAAAATGTCACTTACACTAGTATGTAAAGGAAACCTATAATGTGTGGAGTACCAACTTCCTGCGTCACAGAGTCTTTGGCCATTCTTAGGCCTCTTTTCCACGAACTGTTGATAGGCAGTGAAATGCCTCTCAAACGCTCACAGCTGCTCACTGCTGCCTGGTAACTGCTCGCTGCTGCCGGGTAACTGCTCGCTGCTGCCGGGGTAACTGCTCGCTGCTGCCGGGGTAACTGCTCGCTGCTGCCGGGGTAACTGCTCGCTGCTGCCGGGTAACTGCTCGCTGCTGCCGGGGTAACTGCTCGCTGCTGCCGGGTAACTGCTCGCTGCTGCCGGGTAACTGCACGCTGCTGCCGGGTAACTGCACGCTGCTGCCGGGTAACTGCACGCTGCTGCCGGGTAACTGCACGCTGCTGCCGGGATACTGCACGCTGCTGCCGGGTAACTGCACGCTGCTGCCGGGTAACTGCACCCTGCTGCCGGGTAACTGCACCCTGCTGCCGGGTAACTGCACCCTGCTGCCGGGTAACTGCACCCTGCTGCCGGGTAACTGCACCCTGCTGCCGGGTAACTGCACCCTGCTGCCGGGTAACTGCACCCTGCTGCCGGGTAACTGCTTGCTGAGTACACAGTTCAATTGGACAGTTGAACTGTGTGGTGGGCGGTGCAAGTGAGATCACTGCCATAGGGTTACAACTGCGCTAGTGCTTCAGCGATTAGCGGGAATCACCCCTTAATTGCCCAAGTGTGAATGGGCCCTTAGGCCTCAGACCAGACTATGGGCTTGATTCACTAAACCGTGATAACTCCAATATCACACCTTATAAAAAGATATCACACCTTATCAAAGATATCACACCTTATCAAAGATATCACACCTTATGAAAAGATATCACACCTTATCAAAGATATCACACCTTACGAACTTATGCCTGCTAATTGGCAATGGCACTCGTCCTGCCCTGACCCCCTGCGGGTTTGTAGCGCTCGATATACTACTCTGATAAGGCGTGTTAACTTTGATAAGGTGTGATATCTTTTCATAAGGCGTGATAACTTTGATAAGGTGTGATAACTTTGATAAGGTGTGATAACTTTGATAAGGTGTGATAACTTTGATAAGGTGTGATATCTTTGTTAAGGTGTGATAATTTTGATAAGGTGTGATAACTTTGATAAGGTGTGATAACTTTGATAAGGGGTGATAACTTTGATAAGGGGTGATATCTTTGATAAGGGGTGATATCTTTGATAAGGGGTGATAACTTTGATAAGGTGTGATATCTTTTCATAAGGTGTGATTTTTGAGTTATCACTGTTTAGTGAATCAAGCCCTTTATGCGTTTCTGTGCGCACTTTGGCAGCGCGTATAATGTGCGACACGCAAGAACGGTAGAAGGGCTGTCTTTGTTCCCATCAGATGTGCTGCACAGCAGTGCAATGCGCTGTCGCACTGATGCATTTTCCAGGAATCGCAGCACTGACCCGTTCACTCTAGTGAATGGGATCAGTAGCGCAGATGGCGTGCAATCATACGCGTTGCGTTCTGATCGCACGGCCATCTCCGATGAATAATGTGAACGAGTGCTATTTTCAGTCTTTGCCCGCTATAATTCTTGCAGAGGTAAATACAGAGACGCTTCTTATAAAGCCGTGTGACAGCGAGTGTTTTTCTCATGCGCAGAACGCCCGCAGCACGTGTTGTTCTTCAGTCTGTCTCACGGTGGCTAATTATAGAGCAAGGACGTCCTGATAGCGCAGCGCGTGTTGTGTCTGTTTCACTCTCTCTTAGCGTGGGCCGCCAACTACGCACTCGTTAGGACGCGCGTCTCTGGCTGTCGCTGTCCGCTCGCTGGCTCTCAGACGCGCAGGGGGAGGATGGGGCACATGCAGGTTTTTACAAATCGGAAGCTTGAGGTTGTGACTCATCTGTGCGCTGCTGCCTTCCACCGACCGGAATATAGAGCGTCTGCGAAAGTGACTTCAGGCCAAACGCAGCTAGAAATGTACGCTTCATATATAACAACATAGAGGTGTCTTATTCAGCCTCCATACACAATAGATTAGGTATTGCACACCTATAATAAAGATAATATTTGCACAAATAGCTCAAATTACAGCGGGGTGCTGTGTTAAGAAATAAACATCCATTGATACACTAAAAACACGCACACCAAGCCAGTTCAAATGCTTAGAAAAGTGTATTGATAATCAATATGAGAGAAATATCATTAACTGGTCTGAAACCTCAGTACCAATGAAAAGTGCATACAAAAATGTTTACATACAGTACATAAGATACATATGGTGCATAGAGTAGCCCATTATTAGCTAGGGAAATATGCAAGTAGCAAACATGTGACTATATAAGAACACAGTCCAATGTATATCATCAGCTTATAACATATAGCATAAATGGGTACTAGAGAGGATCAAATCCCCTATGATAGAGTCCAGGAACAGAGTCCCAATCTTAAGATGCGCATAAAACAGTTCCACAAACAGTGTGAGATGAGGTGCTGTCACCCTCAACTTGTTTACCCAGACGTCGGCGTTTCGGAATTGGATTCCTTCCTCAATGGGTGCGCAGCGGAATAAGCAACAGCAGCAGAGCGGGTGAGAGGCAGCGTCCTGACCGCCATGGCGTCCCGCACACTTTAAATACAGGGGCAGTGTAAAGAGGCAAGGGGCGGAGGCAAGTCGTCACACCGGGGCCGGCCCAGTGACGCGATGACGTCAGGCGGCTTACGCCGCCGCGCAATCGCGTCACATGCTTAGTCCAAAGCGTCTCCATAGCAGCGGTGGGCAGCGTAGCTAACAGAGCGACGTATCTAGCCCACACGCTGTCGTTGTCATGGGGACCAATGAAACAGCATATTATCAGGATCTATATGGCGGCAGACATAAGAAAAAGCTTCATGATATATAACATCCAATGATCCTAGTGACTTGCTGTACAAGTAATCTGATAGCAGATCGGTGTGAGGACCATAACATTGCCTGTAGACAAATATGAAAAGAAAGCACATATTAATTTAATCAAGAAAAGTCAAAACAAATATTGATTCACAGAATCAAAAGAATTAGCAGATTCAATTAATCTTAAAGTGGTAACAACACCACCATGACAGTATGATACAGCAAACTACAAAAAACATCTTAGATCCACATCCTCATTCAAACCATTGGGATGTTTAGTGCATAGTTTATAAATCCAAAACATCTCACGCTGAAGCAGTTTTTGTTCAAAATTACCCCCCCTACGAGAGGGATGGACAATTTCTATGACTCTAAATCGCAGTTGAGAAACCTGATGCCCAGCTTCCCAAAAATGTCTAACCAAAGGTTCATCCACATTGACACAGCGTATGTTACTCCGATGTTCAGAGATTCTACGTCTAATTTCTCGTGACGTCTGTCCAACATAGGCCAGACCACAGGGGCAGGTAATCAAATAGACAACACCTTTTGTGGAGCAGTTGGCAAAAGCTTTCAAATAAATCCGGGTACCCCTACGGGGATGCGAGAAATACTCCCCACGGCTCACAAAATTGCATTGCATACAGTGACCACAAGGATACATTCCCTGTGGTTTTGCAGATTGCGTAAGCCAATTACCTGTGGCACGTGGTTGAGGAGTATTCTGTGCATGCACCAAGGAGTCCCGGAAGTTCCTAGCTCTACGATAGGCACAAGTAGGAGGATCACGGAAGGTGTTGCCCAGTGTGGGGTCACTATTCAAAATATGCCAATGGCGGTGCACAATCGTGGCTGCCTGTTGGGATAACGGAGAGAAGGTAAGTACCATAGGTATCTTAGATGCATCATCTTTAGGTCTAAATGCCAATAAATCAGATCTATCCAATTGAGATGCCCTATCCAGAGCACTCCTGAGGACATCATCCCCATAACCCCTTTGTTTAAAGTTTTCATACATCGCCCCCGCCTCCCGATAGAATACCTCATCCTGTGATGAGATCCTGCGAATTCTTACAAATTGACTGTATGGAAGACCTGCCTTTAAACGTCGTGGATGATAGCTATTTGCAGCAAGGTATGTATTCTTGTCGGTCGCTTTCCTAAAGGGTCCAGTCTGTAGAATGCCATCTTTCAGGGATATCAAGACATCCAGAAAATGGATCTCTGTGGGGCTGTACTCAAGGGTAAACTTGATGGTAGGGAGTGCCTGGTTCAAATCTCGTGTAAACAGTTGTAACTGTTCTTCAGATCCTTGCCAAATAAAAAAGATGTCGTCAATATACCTAAGATACACTAAGACCTCTGACATATATAGCGGGTGAGTATATACAAATTGTTGTTCAAAATTCCCCATAAAGAGGTTTGCATATCCAGGAGCCATATTGCTCCCCATTGCTGTACCTTGGCATTGTTGGTAAAATGTTCCTTCAAACGAAAAATAATTACGAGTAAGGACAATCTCCAGAACATCCAGCAGAAATTTCCTCAAAGGGATTGAAAGAGACATAGAATCCAATATCTCTCTAATCACCTCGAGACCCGCCTCATGAGGGATAGATTGGCATTTAGACCTAAAGATGATGCATCTAAGATACCTATGGTACTTACCTTCTCTCCGTTATCCCAACAGGCAGCCACGATTGTGCACCGCCATTGGCATATTTTGAATAGTGACCCCACACTGGGCAACACCTTCCGTGATCCTCCTACTTGTGCCTATCGTAGAGCTAGGAACTTCCGGGACTCCTTGGTGCATGCACAGAATACTCCTCAACCACGTGCCACAGGTAATTGGCTTACGCAATCTGCAAAACCACAGGGAATGTATCCTTGTGGTCACTGTATGCAATGCAATTTTGTGAGCCGTGGGGAGTATTTCTCGCATCCCCGTAGGGGTACCCGGATTTATTTGAAAGCTTTTGCCAACTGCTCCACAAAAGGTGTTGTCTATTTGATTACCTGCCCCTGTGGTCTGGCCTATGTTGGACAGACGTCACGAGAAATTAGACGTAGAATCTCTGAACATCGGAGTAACATACGCTGTGTCAATGTGGATGAACCTTTGGTTAGACATTTTTGGGAAGCTGGGCATCAGGTTTCTCAACTGCGATTTAGAGTCATAGAAATTGTCCATCCCTCTCGTAGGGGGGGTAATTTTGAACAAAAACTGCTTCAGCGTGAGATGTTTTGGATTTATAAACTATGCACTAAACATCCCAATGGTTTGAATGAGGATGTGGATCTAAGATGTTTTTTGTAGTTTGCTGTATCATACTGTCATGGTGGTGTTGTTACCACTTTAAGATTAATTGAATCTGCTAATTCTTTTGATTCTGTGAATCAATATTTGTTTTGACTTTTCTTGATTAAATTAATATGTGCTTTCTTTTCATATTTGTCTACAGGCAATGTTATGGTCCTCACACCGATCTGCTATCAGATTACTTGTACAGCAAGTCACTAGGATCATTGGATGTTATATATCATGAAGCTTTTTCTTATGTCTGCCGCCATATAGATCCTGATAATATGCTGTTTCATTGGTCCCCATGACAACGACAGCGTGTGGGCTAGATACGTCGCTCTGTTAGCTACGCTGCCCACCGCTGCTATGGAGACGCTTTGGACTAAGCATGTGACGCGATTGCGCGGCGGCGTAAGCCGCCTGACGTCATCGCGTCACTGGGCCGGCCCCGGTGTGACGACTTGCCTCCGCCCCTTGCCTCTTTACACTGCCCCTGTATTTAAAGTGTGCGGGACGCCATGGCGGTCAGGACGCTGCCTCTCACCCGCTCTGCTGCTGTTGCTTATTCCGCTGCGCACCCATTGAGGAAGGAATCCAATTCCGAAACGCCGACGTCTGGGTAAACAAGTTGAGGGTGACAGCACCTCATCTCACACTGTTTGTGGAACTGTTTTATGCGCATCTTAAGATTGGGACTCTGTTCCTGGACTCTATCATAGGGGATTTGATCCTCTCTAGTACCCATTTATGCTATATGTTATAAGCTGATGATATACATTGGACTGTGTTCTTATATAGTCACATGTTTGCTACTTGCATATTTCCCTAGCTAATAATGGGCTACTCTATGCACCATATGTATCTTATGTACTGTATGTAAACATTTTTGTATGCACTTTTCATTGGTACTGAGGTTTCAGACCAGTTAATGATATTTCTCTCATATTGATTATCAATACACTTTTCTAAGCATTTGAACTGGCTTGGTGTGCGTGTTTTTAGTGTATCAATGGATGTCTTATTCAGCCTCCCCATATTGCCTCAAATGTCCCAGACCGACCTCATGTAGCTGACATATTCCACAGCGCTGTACAGAGATCACTGATCCATTCACATCAGTCTCTGCACCAGAGGAGCTTACACTCTAATGTCCTCACCACAGTCACACACTATTATTATTATACATTTATATAGCTCTGACATATACCACAGCGCTGTACAGAGATCACTGATCCATTCCCATCAGTCTGCACCAGAGGAGCTTACACTCTAATGTCCTCACCACAGTCACACACTATTATTATTATACATTTATATAGCTCTGACATATTCCACAGCGCTGTACAGAGATCACTGATCCATTCCCATCAGTTTCTGCACCAGAGGAGCTTACACTCTAATGTCCTCACCACAGTCACACACTATTATTATTATACATTTATATAGCTCTGACATATACCACAGCGCGCTGTACAGAGGTCACTGACCCATTCCCATCAGTCTCTGCACCAGAGGAGCTTACACTCTAATGCCCTCACCACAGTCACACAGTATTATTATTATACATTTATATAGCTCTGACATATACCACAACGCTGTACAGAGATCACTGATCCATTCCCATCAGTCTCTGCACCAGAGGAGCTTACACTCTAATGTCCTCACCACAGTCACACACTATTATTATTATACATTTATATAGCTCTGACATATACCACAGCGCTGTACAGAGGTCACTGACCCATTCCCATCAGTCTCTGCACCAGAGGAGGTTACACTCTAATGCCCTCACCACAGTCACACACTATTATTATTATTATACATTTATATAGCTCTGATATATTCCACAGCGCTGTACAGAGATCACTGATCCATTCCCATCAGTTTTAGGTGAGGACATTAGAGTGTAAGCTCCTCTGGTGCAGAGAATCTCTGAAAGGTAAAAGAAAGTGTAAATCTCTCCTGCATCCACTAAACAGGAAAATCCACGGAGTGGTCTTTTTTTAGTTTGAAACATTTCATGGAGAACATGGTATTTACAATTTTTTTTCAGTTAAGTTGTCGGGGACATGAAAGCCGTTTTTTTGCGGATGTGAATCATCCAATCCTTTTCGCTTTCTCTGCTGCGGATTGTCGATTTTTATAGCCATGCGGTGAAGTCTCCACAATAGCTGGATATCCTATTTCCTGCTCTATTTTATTTTTATTCCTGTACGATGACATATAGACTGCGCAGTACATGTATATTCACGCTGGGAATGGCGAACGGAAGCTGTAAATCTCGCCTTCGCCGCCCGTTATTACTGGATGGGGTTAGTGGGATGCGCGGTGCAAATGAGCGGACGCTCTATAGAATAGGTAACCTTCCTTGTACGGTGTCACTGAGCAGGTGTCAGTAGTGGGAATATGCGTCAGGGTTTTTTTAGGGGGGCGTGCCCTGGACCTAAAGAGAACCAGAGACGAAGCACCTTCATGTATTTTACCATATATATCAGTGGGAACATGACAGTAAACGCCTACCCTGCTCTCTGTTTCATTCTTCACTGCTCAGCCTGCCTGTTATCAGCTCTGATAAGAATCCCGACTGAGCATTCAGTCTAGCTTTGCCCCGTAATGATTATAGCTGAGTCAGTCTTCTGTGATGTCTATTCAAGCCCAAGCCTGCCCCCTTGTGGCTCTGATTTCCTGCTAAGAGGATACATAGCATGGAAGCAGAGCCAGAAGGGGGCAGGCTTGGGCTTGAAAAGACATCACAGAAGACTGACTTAGCTATAATGATTTCTGAGCAAAGCCAGACTGAATGCTCAGTCTGGGATTTTATCAGAACTGATAACAAGCAGGCTGAGCAGTGAAGGATGAAGCAGAGAGCAGGGTAGGGGTTTTCTCTAATGTTCCCACTGATATATATGGTAAATACATGAGGGTGCTTCACCTCTGGTTCTCTTTAACCACTGCCATATGCGTGGCGGCATGCCCTGGATTTATCCACTGCCATATGAGTGAGAGTGTGCCCTGGACTCGATATGGGAGGGGGCGTGCCCCTGACTTATCCACTGTCAAATAGGTTGGGGGTGTGCCCCGGACTTATCCACTGCCATATAGGTGGGGGTGTGCCCCGGACTTATCCACTGCCATATAGGTGGGGGTGTGCCCCGGACTTATCCACTGCCATATAGGTGGGGGTGTGCCCCGGACTTATCCACTGCCATATAGGTAGGGGTGTGCCCCGGACTTATCCACTGCCATATAGGTAGGGGTGTGCCCCGGACTTATCCACTGCCATATAGGTAGGGGTGTGCCCCGGACTTATCCACTGCCATATAGGTAGGGGTGTGCCCTGGACTTATCCACTGCCATATGGGTGGGGGGGGCGTGCCCCGGACTCATTTACTGACTTATCGGTGGTGGCGTGCCTCAGACTTATCCACTGCCTTATGGGATGAAGTGTGTCTGGGACTCACTGTCTGGTGGGAGGAGCATGCCCAGGACTCATTCACTGCGAAGGAGTGGGTGGGGGTGTGTTCTGGACTCATTCACCATCTTATGCGAAGAGCATGCCTTGGATTTGAACACTGGGGGGTGTTCTGCACGTCTTTCCTGTGTTATGGGAGGGGGCGTGTCTTGGACTCATTCACTGGGAAAGATCATGGCCCTTTTGGAGGGGCGGGTCCCGGACTTCCCTGTGGCCACACCTGATCAGTTAGTCTTTGAGCGAGGTTGACTGTAGTTTAGGTTTTTGTACAGTAGAATATAGCAGTGAGCGGGGTCTTACGGTGCAGCGTTAGCTGGGAGGAATACACATCCAGACAAAACGAAGCGTTCCTATGAATGGAATCATTTTCACAGTGTCTCATTGTCTCTCCGCCGATGACAGATATCCCCTTGCAGCGAATTCTTCGATGTCTCTTCCTCCCTTACAAGCAGTGCGAGAGACGCTCGTGTACTTACTGCATACCTGGGGGGACAGTCTACTACATGCTTGAGATGTAGGCATTTAAAGAGGCCCTGTCGTGACATACCATAGAATGCAATAAATTATTCAGGAAACCCACTTTTACAGTAAATATCCTGGCTTTAGCTTCCGAAACACTTCCTAGAGCTATATATTGCTGTATATTGGTATGTAGTCATGATGCTTAGCCTAGGCAGTTTAGCTGTGTTGATTTCTCCTCCCAGAGCATTCTGGGAGACCAGATATATTTTCTACTGCCTTTAGAACTCTGTTAACTAACATTCTGCAAAGGTGCACCTGACAGGACTAAAGATGTCCCCACCTGTAATAAATTTAAGAATGTAAATCGGGGTAAGGAAACATTTTACAAACGCTGACTAAATCCTTTATAAATTAATATTGTAAACAATTAAGCAGTTTTATTCATTTCGTTATTTTCACTACAGTTCCTCTTTAAAGCAGACCTGAATTCAGAACTTCCTCTCTGCTCCAAAAGATAAGCAACAGCATAACCACCTTTACAGAAAACATTTCTTTGTTACAGCTGATACAAATCTTGCCATAAATAAACAGCATATCTACTTCCTGCTTTCATGGAAGCAGACCTATTGTTAGCATCCTGTGTCTACAAATTAGCTGCTCTGACATTCCTGAGCTGACACTGCTGAGAGATCAAATTACACTTGTGATTAGACACAGATGAGGGGGGGGGAATTAGACTAACTATGTACTTTCTCTGTTTTCCTTCTGTCCTGTGCAAGAGTTCAGGTCCACTTTAAAGAGACACTGTAGCGGAAAAAAAAATATGATATGATTTGTATGTGTAGTACAGCTAAGAAATAAACCATTAGGAGCAGAGACAAAAGTCTAATATTGTTTCCAGTACAGGAAGAGTTAAGAAACTCCAGTTATCTATGCAAAAGAGCCATTGAGCGCCACGACTTTTCAAAGTCGCAGAGAGCTCTGTCTTCTGAAGCTTATCTCAAGTGTCAGTCACTGTATTGTTTTTTCTTCTGCAGAGAACAATTCAAAAGTTCACTGGCCTGCTCTGTAAAATCATATAGAATGCTGTGTAGTATGTAAACTGCAAATATTAGAGAATGATGCAAGGTTATAAAAAAAAAAACAGCTATATAACTGAAAATAAAAATGAGAATATTTTCTTTGCTACTAATGTTCTAGTATTTATCCGTACTACACAAACAATTAATAATTATATCATTTTTTTTTCGCTTCAGTGTCTCTTTAAAGAGCTCACCCCCCCCCGCCCCGATGCAGTGTTTTTGTATTTGCTCAGCAGAGATGGGTTTCTGGGCCGGTTACAGTTGAAGAGCGACGTGTGCAGTAAGCAGCGGATATAGAACAGGCCGCGTCTCGTAGAATCGCTCGCGCTGTACAGCCCCTCGTTGGGGTTTGTGTCGGGATGAGTGATTTAGCGGGGGAAGGTGACACAGACGTGGCGGACCCTGCGAGGCGTTGGCTGTGTCCCAGCTGTGGCCCTTCTGGGTCGGGCCCTCCTAATCTCCCCCTTCCGTCAGCCTGGGTGACCTCCCCCCCCCCCCCCCACCGATCTCATCCCCTGCAGGAAAAATATAAAAAGCAAAAGTGTCAGAAAATGTAAAACGAGCGCCGTGTTGATTGAGAATAAGCAGAAGGCGCTGATGTCATCCCTATTTCCTCCGGGGATTAACCGCCGGCTGTCAGGGTGGATTGTGGGGGGATCAGCGCTGAGTCCGCTTACTTCCTGCTCTGTGTACTGGTGTGACAGCGCACCATCCATCTGTCCTCGTTGGGAAATAGTGACATCATCGATTCGCTGCACGCCCTTGTCTCTCTGATGTCACAAGCGTCAGTCGGCAATACCAATATGAGCAAAATGGCCGTCTTGGTGGTGGCCGGCTGTATTACGAGGCGTTCAATGGATCTAATGTCACTTAAGCATTTACTGGATTGATTGGCTGATCGTATTATGCGGGTCTTTGTTAGGGTGCATACTCACATCGGATTTTGATTGGCCGGTCATACCACCTCCATGTACTATGAGGGCCGATAGATTTTGAATACCATGAGCAGATTCTGTAGGTGACCCGCATACTACATGGAGGTGGTAGAGTTGGCCAATCATTGGCCAATTAAAGTTAGATGTGTGTATGCACCCTTAAAGCGGACCTGAACTCAGAACTTCCTTTCTGCTCTAAAAGATAAGCAACAGCAGAATAACTTTTGAAGAAAAAACATTTCTTTGTGACAGCTGATACAAATCCTGCTATAAATCTGCAGTGTGTCTACTTCCTGCTTTCATGGACGCAGACATAGGGTTAACATCCCGTGTTTACAAATCAGCTGCTCTGCCTAGCCAGTCAGCTGACAAGGGAGCGATCAAATTACAGTTGTGATTAGTCACAGATGAGGGGGAATTAGACAGGCTAAACTCTCTAAATACATACAGGGGGCATTTCTCGGTGCTTTTCCTTCTGTCCTGTGCCAGAGTTCAGCTCCACTTCATTTGAAAATCTATCTACGTGTGACCTCTTTTTGTAGAGAGCGCAAAAGTTTTGCTGATGTCTCCAAGTTCTAGAGCAATGATTGGCTGACCAGCAGAGTCATCGTGAAATATAGATCAGCCAATCTCTTCTCTAAGCACCAGTGACATCACTTCCGCTCCCTAGCCAATCACTATTCTAGAATCTAGTGTCATTTGCAGAGCCATCATATTCTTCCATGGAATGTAGATCGGCAATTCACTTTTGGAGTCACTAGTGACAAGGAATGCAACGGCTCTGATGTCACTAGAGTCTAGAGATGTGATTGGCTGATGTATAATACAGGAAGCACTATGGCTCTGGTGATGTCACTAGTGAGTAGAGACGTGATTGGCTGATGTATAATACAGGACGCACATTGGCTCTGGTGATGTCACTAGTGAATAGAGAGATGTAATTGGCTGATCTGTAATACAGTAAAGCACTATGGCTCTGGTGATCAGGGCTGTGACGTCAGAGTTGGAGTCGGGGCAGTTTTGGGTACCTGGAGTCGGAGTCGTGGTTTCATAATCTGAGGAGTCGGAGTCGGGTGATTTTTGTACAAAATACACAGCCCTGTTAAATATTTAGACTAAGGAGTCGGGGCCATTTTGGTTACCCGGAGTCGTGGTTTCATAAACTGAGGAGTCGGAGTTGGAGTCGGAAGATTTTTGTACCGACTCCACAGCCCTGCTGGTGATGTCACTAGTGAGTAGAGCTGTGATTGGCTGATTTTGTGGTTACGCACAATGAATGGACCAGTCTCTAATGTTCCTCCATCTCTCTTGTCTCCACAGATTTCTCCACCCAGGTGAATTCCACGTCTCTGAACTCTCCGGGCCTTCGCGGTTCTATGACCGCCCCTCTGCTCCACCCATCCCTGAGCAACTCTGGGATCAGCCCCTCGCTGGGATCGCCCACTCAGCTTCACTCGCCCCTTGGGTCACCGCTCAATGGCATGGGCCCGCCCTTTTCGGTCATCAGCTCCCCGCTGGGCCCGTCCATGTCCATGTACGGTACCGGCAGCCCTCAGGTAAGTGCCTCTCTGAAAGTTAGCTATTCTGTCTACAAAACGTAATCGCAGAAAAGTGACCAAATAAAATGCACAGCACGTCTCCCCCACCCCCATAGCGCCAGCAGCCTATGGACACGCCCCCCTGCATACAGCGCCAGCAGCCTATGGGCACCTCTCCCGCCTGCACACGGCGCCAGCAGCCTATGGGCACATCACCCCCCTGCACACAGCGCCAGCAGCCTATGGGCACATCTCCCCCGTGGACACAGCGCCACCAGCCTATGGGCGCATCACCCCCCTGCACACAGCGCCAGCAGCCTATGGGCACCTCTCTCCCCTGCACACAGTGCCAGCAGCCTATGGGCACCTCTCTCCCCTGCACACAGCGCCAGCAGCCTATGGGCGCATCTCCCCCCTGCACACAGCGCCAGCATCCTATGGGCACCTCTCTCCCCTGCACACAGCGCCAGCATCCTATGGGCACAGCTCTCCCCTGCACACAGCGCCAGCAGCCTATGGGCACCTCTCCCCCCTGCACACAGCGCCAGCAGCCTATGGGCACCTCTCTCCCCTGCACACAGCACCAGCAGCCTATGGGCACATCTCCCCCCTGCACACAGTGCCAGCATCCTATGGGCACATCTCCCCTGCACACAGTGCCAGCAGCCTATGGGCACCTCTCCCCCCTGCACACAGCGCCAGCAGCCTATGGGCACCTCTCCCCCCTGCACACAGTGCCAGCAGCCTATGGGCACCTCTCTCCCCTGCACACAGCGCCAGCAGCCTATGGGCACATCTCCCCCCTGCACACAGTGCCAGCAGCCTATGGGCACCTCTCCCCTGCACACAGCGCCAGCAGCCTATGGGCACATCTCCCCCCTGCACACAGTGCCAGCAGCCTATGGGCACATCTCCCCCCTGCACACAGCGCCAGCAGCCTATGGGCACATCTCCCCCCTGCACACAGCGCCAGCAGCCTATGGGCACATCTCCCCCCTGCACACAGCGCCACCAGCCTATGGGCACATCTCCCCCCTGCACACAGCGCCAGCAGCCTATGGGCACATCTCCCCCCTGCACACAGTGCCAGCAGCCTATGGGCACATCACCCCCCTGCACACAGCGCCAGCAGCCTATGGGCACATCTCCCCCCTGCACACAGCGCCAGCAGCCTATGGGCACATCTCCCCCCTGCACACAGCGCCAGCAGCCTCTGGGCACATCTCCCCCCTGCACACAGCGCCAGCAGCCTATGGGCACATCTCCCCCCTGCACACAGTGCCAGCAGCCTATGGGCACATCACCCCCCTGCACACAGTGCCAGCAGCCTATGGGCACCTCTCCCCCCTGCACACAGTGCCAGCAGCCTATGGGCACATCTCCCCCCTGCACACAGTGCCAGCAGCCTATGGGCACATCACCCCCCTGCACACAGTGCCAGCAGCCTATGGGCACATCTCCCCCCTACACACAGCGCCAGCAGCCTATGGGCACATCTCCCCCCTGCACTCAGCGCCAGCAGCCTATGGGCACATCTCCCCCCTGCACTCAGCGCCAGCAGCCTATGGGCACATCTCCCCCCTGCACACAGTGCCAGCAGCCTATGGGCACATCTCCCCCCTGCACACAGTGCCAGCAGCCTATGGGCACATCACCCCCCTGCACACAGCGCCAGCAGCCTATGGGCACATCTCCCCCCTGCACACAGTGCCAGCAGCCTATGGGCACATCTCCCCCCTGCACACAGCGCCACCAGCCTATGGGCACATCTCCCCCCTGCACACAGCGCCAGCAGCCTATGGGCACCTCTCCCCCCTGCACACAGTGCCAGCATCCTATGGGCACATCTCCCCCCTGCACACAGCGCCAGCATCCTATGGGCACATCTCCCCCCTGCACACAGCGCCAGCATCCTATGGGCACATCTCCCCCCTGCACACAGTGCCAGCATCCTATGGGCACATCTCCCCCCTGCACACAGCGCCAGCAGCCTATGGGCACATCTCCCCCTGCACACAGCGCCAGCAGCCTATGGGCACATCTCCCCCCTGCACACAGTGCCAGCAGCCTATGGGCACATCTCCCCCCTGCACACAGTGCCAGCAGCCTATGGGCACATCTCCCCCCTGCACACAGTGCCAGCAGCCTATGGGCACCTCTCCCCCCTGCACACAGCGCCTGCAGCCTATGGGCACATCTCCCCCCTGCACACAGCACCAGCATCCTATGGGCACATCTCCCCCCTGCACACAGCGCCAGCATCCTATGGGCACATCTCCCCCCTGCACACAGCGCCAGCAGCCTATGGGCACATCTCCCCCCTGCACACAGTGCCAGCATCCTATGGGCACATCTCCCCCCTGCACACAGCGCCAGCATCCTATGGGCACATCTCCCCCCTGCACACAGTGCCAGCATCCTATGGGCACATCTCCCCCCTGCACACAGTGCCAGCATCCTATGGGCACATCTCCCCCCTGCACACAGCGCCAGCAGCCTATGGGCACATCTCCCCCTGCACACAGCGCCAGCAGCCTATGGGCACATCACCCCCCTGCACACAGTGCCAGCAGCCTATGGGCACATCTCCCTCCTGCACACAGTGCCAGCAGCCTATGGGCACCTCTCTCCCCTGCACACAGCGCCAGCATCCTATGGGCACATCTCCCCCCTGCACACAGCGCCAGCATCCTATGGGCACATCTCCCCCCTGCACACAGTGCCAGCAGCCTATGGGGACCTCTCTCCCCTGCACACAGCGCCAGCAGCCTATGGGCACATCTCCCCCCTGCACTCAGCGCCAGCAGCCTATGGGCACCTCTCTCCCCTGCACACAGTGCCAGCAGCCTATGGGCACATCTCCCCCTGCACACAGTGCCAGCATCCTATGGGCACATCTCCCCCCTGCACACAGCGCCAGCAGCCTATGGGCACCTCTCTCCCCTGCACACAGCGCCAGCAGCCTATGGGCACATCTCCCCCCTGCACACAGCGCCAGCATCCTATGGGCACATCTCCCCCCTGCACACAGTGCCAGCAGCCTATGGGGACCTCTCTCCCCTGCACACAGCGCCAGCAGCCTATGGGCACATCTCCCCCCTGCACTCAGCGCCAGCAGCCTATGGGCACCTCTCTCCCCTGCACACAGTGCCAGCAGCCTATGGGCACATCTCCCCCTGCACACAGTGCCAGCATCCTATGGGCACATCTCCCCCCTGCACACAGCGCCAGCAGCCTATGGGCACCTCTCTCCCCTGCACGCAGCGCCAGCAGCCTATGGGCACCTCTCTCCCCTGCACACAGTGCCAGCAGCCTATGGGCACATCTCCCCCCTGCACACAGCGCCAGCAGCCTATGGGCACATCTCCCCCCTGCACACAGTGCCAGCAGCCTATGGGCACATCTCCCCCCTGCACACAGTGCCAGCAGCCTATGGGCACATCTCCCCCCTGCACACAGCGCCAGCAGCCTATTTGCACATCTCTCCCCTGCACACAGTGCCAGCAGCCTATGGGCACCTCTCCCCTGCACACAGCGCCAGCATCCTATGGGCGCATCACCCCCCTGCACACAGCGCCAGCAGGCTCTTGGCACGTCACTAGCTGCAGAGTTAGGCCTGGAGTGAAGCTCATATATATATATTTCTATGTATACAGTCTGTCCTGACTCTGGAGACGATCCTGATTACATTATAGACAAAGTTTCTGGTTCTGCTCTAATTACATTACAGTAACTATGGGAACCATTATAGAGGAGGAGGAAGAGGGCTTCCGGCCACGGCTGCCAGGGCTGCGCAGCTCAATGCATAGACTGAAGGGGGGGATATTGTCAGCAACACGCAGATCTCATCTGTTCTTGTATCTCCTAATCCAGAATCCTAAACGTCGCCATCCTCCTCCTATTCCCCACATGCTGCTTCTCTATACAAAATTCCTGACTTCTCACTATGCGCACATCTGACGCACTTTCCAGTGGTTCAGGAAAGTGTGTAACCGCTGGACCATTGTGTAAAGGTGCAAATGAAAAGGTGTAATGGTCCTGTCAGGTGATCTCTGCAGAATGTTCGTTTACTAAGAATTCTAAGGCCATTATAAAGTATACCGGTACTTGTTCTCCCAGAATTCCTGGGGGGGGGGGGGGGGGGGGGGGGGGGAGAGTCTGCACAATAAACAGCCTAGGCTGTGAGATCACTGGGGCTACATTTTATTCTTATTATTATGTATTTATAGATTGCAGATACTGCAGATAATATGCAGAAATATATCGCTATTGGAAGTGTTTCTAGTACTGAAGCCAGGATAATTACTGTAAAAGTGTGTATGTTGAATAATTTACTGCATTGTACTATGTCACTACAGGGCCTCTTTACTGCATTCTGCTATATGTCACTACAGGGCCTCTTTACTGCATTCTACTATATGTCACTACAGGGCCTCTTTACTGCATTCTGCTATATGTCACTACAGGGCCTCTTTACTGCATTGTGCTATATGTCACTACAGGACCTCTTTACTGCATTCTACTATATGTCACTCCAGGGCCTCTTTACTGCATGCTGCTATATGTCACTACAGGGCCTATTTACTGCATTCTGCTATGTGTCACTACAGGGCCTCTTTACTGCCTTCTGCTATATGTTACTACAGGGCCTCATTACTGCATTCTGCTATATGTCACTACAGGGCCTCTTTACTGCATTCTGCTATATGTCACTACAGGGCCTCTTTACTGCATTCTGCTATATGTCACTACAAGACCTCTTTACTACATTCTGCTATATGTCACTACAGGGCCTCTTTACTGCATTCTGCTATATGTCACCACAGGGCCTCTTTACTGCATTCTGCTATATGTCACCACAGGGCCTCTTTACTACATTCTGCTATATGTCACTACAGGGCCTCTTTATTGCATTCTGCTATATGTCACTACAGGACCTCTTTACTGCATTGTACTATATGTCACTACAGGGCCTCTATACTGCATTCAGCTATATGTCACTACAGGGCCTCTATACTGCATTCAGCTATATGTCACTACAGGGCCTCTTTACTGCATTCTGCTATATGTCACCACAGGGCCTCTTTACTGCATTCTGCTATATGTCACTACAGGGCCTCTTTACTGCATTCTGCTATATGTCCCTACAGGGCCTCTTTACTGCATTCTGCTATAGGTCACTACAGGACCGCTTTACTGCATTCTGCTATATGTCACTACAGGGCCTCTTTACTGCATTCTGCTATATGTCACTTTTTAACTTTATTAATGGTTTTACAAAATATAGCTATAACCAGAAGTATCCTAGAAATATTTCCACCCCAGCTCATATGAAAGGACAATAAGGCGACAGGCAGGCGGACTTTGGAATTTTGGAGAAAAAAAAAATGTTAAGAGTCTGCTTGCAGTGAATTCAGTACTTTTAGCGAACCTGGTAGACTACCGTAGTAACAGGTACACTTAACATGGGGGGCACCTGGGAAATGTCAACACATTAGTGATCGTTTGCTGGCCATTACCCAGAGAGGAGAGTCTGCCGAATATCCAAGTGTCCAAATCCTGCTGTGTGTCCCCCCCCCACCCCCCCACCCCCCCAGCGGAGGTAAAGAGATTAAGCTATATTAAGGGACTGGGAGACACCAGCTGATCACCACCTGTTCTGCACCGTCCAGGCTTTGGCATCTTCTGCCCGTTCCCCGGCGTTCTGCCAGGCCTGACGCCCTCCTCTCCCGATTACGTCTTTATCCTGTGTATCCCGCCTTGTCATGTTGGATGGTCGGAGAGCTCCTGTATCGCAGAGAGCAGAGGGGACTCTCGCTGGCTGCTCTGTAGCCTGTTAGGAAAATCATTGTCTCATCACCAATTAGCTGCTGGCCAACTGATCTTCTGCAAGCTGCGATTGGCTGAATTCTGTCTCTTGGGAGGGGCTAAGTAGCAGCACAGCGGATCAGTGACATTCACAAAAATCCGAATTTGATGCCGATTTCACGTCAATTGGAATGGGACCGATCCAACGTACTTCATGTCGATTTGGATTGGCCCAGTACCAGTCTGCATACAATCTGCATCAACGTTTTCTGTCATCAATAGGGGACGAGTGTTTTTTTTTTTTTTATATATATACAGTGGGTTGCAAAAGTATTCGGCCCCCTTGAAGTTTTCCACATTTTGTCACATTACTGCCACAAACATGCATCAATTTTATTGGAATTCCACATGAAAGACCAATACAAAGTGGTGTACATATGAGAAGTGGAACGAAAATCATACATTATTCCAAATATTTTTTACAAATGAATAACTGCAAAGTGGGGTGTGCGTAATTTTTCAGCCCCCTTTGATCTGAGTGCAGTCTGTTGCCTATAGACATTGCCTGATGAGTGCTAATGACTAAATAGAGTGCACCTGTGTGTAATCTAATGTCAGTACAAATACAGCTGCTCTGTGAGGGCCTCAGAAGTTGTCTAAGAGAATATTGGGAGCAACAACACCGTGAAGTCCAAAGAACACACAAGACAGGACTAGGTCCAAGACAGGTCAGGGATCAAGTTATTGAGAAATTTAAAGCAAGCTTAGGCTACAAAAAGATTTCCAGAGCCTTGAACATCCCACGGAGCACTGTTCAAGCGATCATTCAGAGATGGAAGGAGTATGGCACAACTGTAAACCTACCAAGACAAGGCCGTTCACCTAAATTTACAGGCCGAACAAGGAGAGCGCTGATCAGAAATGCAGTCAAGAGGCCCATGGTGACTCTGGATGAGCTGCAGAGATCTACAGCTCAGGTGGGAGACTCTGTCCATAGGACAACTATTAGTCATGCACTGCACAAAGTTGGCCTTTATGGAAGAGTGGCAAGAAGAAAGGCATTGTTAATAGAAAGCATAAGAAGTCCCGTTTGCAGTTTGCCACAAGCCATGTGGGGGACACAGCAACCATGTGGAAGAAGGTGCTCTGGTCAGATGAGACCAAGATGGAACTTTTTGGCCAAAATGTAAAACGCTATGTGTGGCAGAAAACTAACACTGCACATCACTCTGAACACATCATCCCCACTGTCATATATGGTGGTGGCAGCATCATGCTCGGGGTGCATCTCTTCAGCAGGGACAGGGAAGCTGGTCAGAGTTGATGGGAAGATGGATGGAGCCAAATACAGGGCAATCTTGGAAGCAAACCTTTCGGAGACTGCAAAAGACTTGAGACTGGGGCGGAGGTTTACCTTCCAGCAGTACAATGACCCTAAACATAAAGCCAGGGCAACAATGGAATGGTTTAAAACAAAACATATCTATGTGTTAGAATGGCACATTCAAAGTCCAGATCTAAATCCAATCGAGAATCTGTGGCAAGATCTGAAAACTGCTGTTCACAAACGCTGTCCATCTAATCTGGCTGAGCTGGAGCGGTTTTGCAAAGAAGAATGGGCAAGGATTTCAGTCTCTAGATGTGCAAAGCTGGTAGAGACATACCCTAAAAGACTGGCAGCTGTAATTGCAGCAAAAGGTGGTTCTACAAAGTATTGACTCAGGGGGCTGAATAATTACGCACACCCCACTTTGCTGTTATTTATTTGTAAAAAACGTTTGGAATCATGTATGATTTGCATTCCACTTCTCACATGTACACCACTTTGTATTGGTCTTTCACGTGGAATTCCAATAAAATTGATACATGTTTGTGGCAGTAATGTGACAAAATGTGGAAAACTTCAAGGGGGCCGAATACTTTTGCAACCCACTGTATATATAGTAAGGATTCTGCGTAGATTTGGAATTTGCTGATATCCGGATCCAGAATCCGCCGGCACTAACCAGTAGCGAAGTCCCGGGTACTTCTTGGCTTGCAGAGCTGCTTATGGAGGAGGGTTTATAGTCTGTCCTCTTCTATCGATCTCTTAATAAACTCCTTTATCTCCTTCTTGACTTATAACCTCCCCCCAACATTAAAGGGGAACACCAGCCTAAACAAACATACTGTCATTAAGTTACATTAGTTATGTTAATTAAAATAGATAGGTAATATAATCTCTTACCCACCCTGTTTTAAAACAACCGACACATGGTTGTGATTTCATGAGGGCAGCCATCTTTTTGGTTGAAAGGAGGTGACAGGGAGCATGAGACACAGTTCCAACTGTCCTGTGTCCTGATCACCCCTCCCAGCTGCTAGGCAATGAGAACAACAACATCAGAAATCCCATCATGCTTTGCACAGCATCAGGGGAAAAATGCCCGGGCAGATGTCTTT
This sequence comes from Hyperolius riggenbachi, assembly GCF_040937935.1. Classification (NCBI taxonomy): domain Eukaryota; kingdom Metazoa; phylum Chordata; class Amphibia; order Anura; family Hyperoliidae; genus Hyperolius; species Hyperolius riggenbachi. The sequence goes on from NC_090653.1 coordinate 289,908,518, forward strand.
GATGGGGCGGAGCTTGGCTTCTGTGCAGTTAAAAATGAGGCTTGGGTAAGAAAAACAAAGTTCTTCTTATGCTGTGAAACCGTTAAAGAAACACCAAGCCTTTTCAGTGCTGCTGAGTAGATTTTTAGACTGGAGGTTTACATTAACCCTTTCATATGCCTAATCGCAACCTCGAAGATAAATCTACCCCACGCCTTAAGGCTCGGTCCCCACTTGAGCAGATGCCAAATTGACACGGCAAGCACATCCGCCTAGTGCTGTCCGCTCCGCGCCGGCCCACCCCAAGTTATCGCCGCTCACCGGTCCCGCCACCGATTGCTCCTTCTCTGTACTCAGCCGGAGACTGGCAGAAGCATGGGGCTCTCCATAGGCTGCATTAGACCAATTCTCCCTTGCAACAGAACATTTTTATTGGTCCACCAAGAGCCAATGAGACTTCTCACTGTTGAGGATTCCCATTGTCTTTTGCGGCCCAATGGGGATCCCCATACTTCTTCTCTGTATACAGGGAGCGAGCGGCTCGATCAGCGGCGGGTTGCGTTTCCCGCGGCAGATACGTTACCCCCCATAGGCTGTATAGGGAACGCATCCGCCTGCCTGGGATTATGGGGGACTGCACAGAAGTGCGGCCTGCTTACCGCCACGGGTCCCTCGGATCTATAGCAGAGTGACCAGTGTGAGCGACTCTCATTTTATGTCAGTTAAGTGATCAGCGCAGAACCGACAGAAAACATTCGTTCTCCGCTCAAGTGGGAACGCCGCCTGAAGGCTTATACACGCCATGCATTTCACGCCAGATTGATTGATCGATTGATAATTTCCCAGCATGTCCCATCCGCTTTGGATCGAGAAAGAGACCGATTTTTGTGCAATACTGTCCTTAAAAAATCAAATATTTTTTTATTTGTAATCAGGCTGAACCTCGGCCTCTATTATGTTTAGCCATAGCCCCTGAACAAGCATGCAGCATATCAGGTGCTCGAACTGAAGTGTGACTGGATTAGCTGCAGGCTTGTTTGTGGTGTGATTTAAACACTACTGCAGCCAAAGAGATCAGCAAGGCTGCCAGGCAACTGGTGTTGTTAAACAGGAAATAAATATGGCAGCCTCCATGTCCCTCTCACTTCAGGTTCCCTTTAAGGGACATTTGTAGCGAGGCGAGCGAGACGCTTAGGATGACCAAGCTGCCTTTTTCTCATAGATGGACTTAAGTGATTAAACTGGACAAGCCAATAAGCCCATCAGCGGCTGTCACCCTCGCCATATGTCCCTCGAGAGCATTAGTGGTGCGGGCAGCTGAGCCGGGGCAGAGGGGCTGCGGGGACGGAGGCGGGTGGAAGTTGGGAGGCAGCAGGGGCGGTGGAGGCTGGGGGGCTGCAGAGAGGTTGGGGGGCTGCAGAGAAGGGACCTCCGCTCTCCCCCTCTCCAGAAACTCGCCGTCTCCCCGTGTCGCGGACGGTATCGATGCTTTGAGTCACCTTGCGACTGCGAACGCTTGGCTGGCTCTGCCGCTTGGCTAAGGTGGGCTGACAGGGACCCCCGGAGGGAATCGCACCATGCGAGGGAATGTTAACTCGCGAATGGTTCACATGCAAGGAATCCCAGTCTAACGCTGAATCCGTCCGGCCCCCGTAACCCCCCCCCTTACGCTGAATCCGCACAGACCCCGTACCCCCCCTTACGCTGAATCCGTCCGGCCCCCGTAACCCCCCCTTACGCTGAATCCGTCCGGCCCCCGTAACCCCCCCTTACGCTGAATCCGCCCGGCCCCCGTACCCCCCCCCCTTACGCTGAATCCGTCCGGCCCCCATACCCCCCCCCCCCTTACGCTGAATCCGCCCGGACCCCGTACCCCCCCTTACGCTGAATACGTCCGGCCCTTGTACCCTTCCCTTACGCTGAATACGTCTGGCCCCTGTACCCCCCCCCCCCTTACGCTGAATCCGTCCGGCCCCCGTACCCCCCCCCCTTACGCTGAATCTGTCCGGCCCCCATACGCCCCCTTACGCTGAATACGTCCGGCCCTTGTACCCCCCCTTAAGCTGAATCCGTCCGGATCCTGTACCCCTCCTTACGCTGAATCCGTCCGCCCCCGTACCCCCCCTTACGCTGAATACGTCCGGCCCCTGTACCTCCCCCCCCCCTTACGCTGAATCCGCCCGGCCCCCGTACCCCCCTTGCGCTGAATCCGCCCGGCCCCCTTACCCCCCCCCCCCTTATGCTGAATCCGTCCGGCCCCCGTACCCCCCTTACGCTGAATCCGTCCGGCCCCCGTACCCCCCCCTTACGCTGAATCCGTCCGGCCCCCGTACCCCCCCTTACACTGAATCCGTCCGGCCCCCATATCCCCCCCCTTACGCTGAATCCGTCCGGCCCCCATACCCCCCCTTACGCTGAATCCGCCCGGTCCCAGTACCCCCCAGGAGGAGAGGGAGGCTTTGGTGAAGCTCAGCTGTGTCTCTTCCATTCACATCGAAGCCTCGACTCTGAACCACGAGATTCCCTGCTGCATCCTGGAAACTGGAGAATATCGCTTTACATAAGATGACCAGCCGCGGCGGCGTGTGATCACCAGGTGACCCCACAATTACACTGACGAGAGGATGTACTGCAGCGCCACCTCTGGACACCTGCTGGTAACGCAGCCTGTCTGCTGGAAAATACTGCTGTGAATAGTTGGAATGTTATCTAGCTTTTTTTTTTTTTTTTTTTTTTTTCCATTTAAAGAGGAACCATAACCCAGGACTGAACTTCATTCCAATCAGTAGCCGATACAACAGGGGGGTGTGATGTCATGACCATGGTATGGCTGTTTCCTGTCTGTGAGTTTAGTTGCATTCTGGGAAATAACAGCTGTTTCTATCTGGTTTACTATTAGTACAGGCACAGAGTAACCGCCTATATTCTGGACCCCAGTTACCTGCTGCCTCCAGTATGTACAGTATAAGCTGTTACTGTGTGCCTGTACTGATAGTAATGTAGCTGCAGTGTGTGCTGATCTCTGCTGCCTCCAGTATGTACAGTATAAGCTGTTACTGTGTGCCTGTACTGATAGTAAACTAGCTGCAGTGTGCTGCTGATCTCTGCTGCCTCCAGTATGTACAGTATAAGCTGTTACTGTGTGCCTGTACTGATAGTAAACTAGCTGCAGCGTGTGCTGATCTCTGCTGCCTCCAGTATGTACAGTATAAGCTGTTACTGTGTGCCTGTACTGATAGTAAACTAGCTGCAGCGTGTGCTGATCTCTGCTGCCTCCAGTATGTACAGTATAAGCTGTTACTGTGTGCCTGTACTGATAGTAACCTAGCTGCAGCGTGTGCTGATCTCTGCTGCCCCCTGTATGTACAGTATAAGCTGTTACTGTGTGCCTGTACTGATAGTAAACTAGCTGCAGCGTGTGCTGATCTCTGCTGCCTCCAGTATGTACAGTATAAGCTGTTACTGTGTGCCTGTACTGATAGCAGAGATCAGCACACAGTGCAGCTAGTTTATGTCTCCAGTATGTACAGTATAAGATTCTGTGCCTGTACTGATGGTAAACTAGCTGCAGCATGTGCTGATCCCTGCTGCCTCCAGTATGTACAGTATAAGCTGTTACTCTGTGCCTGTACTGATAGTAAGCTAGCTGCAGTGTGTGCTGATCTCTGCTGCCTCCAGTATGCACAGTATAAGCTGTTACTCTGTGCCTGTACTGATGGTAAACTAGCTGCAGCATGTGCTGATCTCTGCTACCCCCAGTATGTACAGTACAAGCTGTTACTCTGTGCCTGTACTGATAGTAAACTAGCTGCAGCATGTGCTGATCTCTGCTACCCCCAGTATGTACAGGATAAGCTGTTACTCTGTGCCTGTACTGATGGTAAACTAGCTGCAGCATGTGCTGATCTCTGCTACCTCCAGTGTGTACAGTATAAGCTGTTACTCTGTGCCTGTACTGATAGTAAACTAGCTGCAGTGTGCTGATCTCTGCTACCTCCAGTATGTACAGTATAAGCTGTTACACTGTGTCTGTACTGATAGTAAACTAGCTGCAGCATGTGCTGATCTCTGCTACCCCCAGAATGTACAATATAAGCTGTTACACTGTGCCTGTACTGATAGTAAACTAGCTGCAGCATGTGCTGATCTCTGCTACCCCCAGTATGTACAGTATAAGCTGTTACTCTGTGCCTGTACTGATAGTAAACTAGCTGCTGTGTGTGCTGATCTCTGCTTCCTCCAGTGTGTACAGTATAAGCTGTTACTCTGTGCCTGTACTGATAGTAAACTATCTGCAGTGTGTGCTGATCTTTGCTGCCTCCAGTATGTACAGTATAAGCTGTTACTCTGTGCCTGTACTGATAGTAAACTAGCTGCAATGTGTGCTGATCTCTGCTGCCTCCAGTATGTACAGTATAAGCTGTTACTCTGTGCCTGTACTGATGGTAAACTAGCTGCAGTGTGTGCTGATCTCTGCTGCCTCCAGTATGTACAGTATAAGCTGTTACTCTGTGTCTGTACTGATGGTAAACTAGCTGCAGTGTGTGCTGATCTCTGCTGCCTCCAGTATGTACAGTATAAGCTGTTACTCTGTGCCTGTACTGATAGTAATCTAGCTGCAGTGTGCGCTGATCCCTGCAACCCCCAGTATGTACAGTATAAGCTGTTACTCTGTGCCTGTACTGATAGTAAACTAGCTGCAGTGTGTGCTGATCCCTGCTACACCCAGTATGTACAGTGTTAGCTGTTACTCTGTGCCTGTACTGATAGTAAACTAGCTGCAGTGTGTGCTGATCTCTGCTACCCCCAGTATGTACAGTATAAGCTGTTACTTCGTGCCTGTACTGATAGTAAACTAGCTGCAGTGTGTGCTGATCCCTGCTACCTCCAGTATGTACAGTATAAGCTGTTACTCTGTGCCTGTACTGATAGTAAACTAGCTGCAGTGTGTGCTGATCCCTGCTACACCCAGTATGTACAGTGTTAGCTGTTACTCTGTGCCTGTACTGATAGTAAACTAGCTGCAGTGTGTGCTGATCTCTGCTACCCCCAGTATGTACAGTATAAGCTGTTACTTTGTGCCTGTACTGATAGTAAACTAGCTGCAGTGTGTGCTGATCCCTGCTACCTCCAGTATGTACAGTATAAGCTGTTACTCTGTGCCTGTACTGATAGTAAACTAGCTGCAGCGTGTGCTGATCTCTGCTGCCTCCAGGATGTATAGTATAAGCTGTTACTCTGTGCCTGTACTGATAGTAAACTAGCTGCAGTGTGTACTGATCTCTGCTACCTCCAGTATGTAGAGTATAAGTAGTTACTCTGCCTGTACTGATAGTAGAGATCAACACACACTGCAGCTAGTTTACTATCAGTACAGGCACAGAGTAACAGCTTATACTGTACATACTGGAGGTAGCAGAGATCAGCACACACTGCACCTGGTTTACTACCAGTACAGGCACAGTGAGTGCTGATCTCTGCTGCCTTCAATATGTACAGTATAAGCTGTTACTCTGTGCCTGTACTGATAGTAAACTAGCTGCAGAGAAACAGCTTATACTGTACATACTGGAGGCAGCAGGGATCAGCACACACTGCAGCTAGTATATCATCAGTACAAGCACAGAATCTTATACTGTACAGACTAGAGACAGTAAACCTGCTGCAGTGTGTACCTGTACTGATAGTAGAGATCAGCACAGAGTAACAGCTTATACTGTACATACTGGAGGCAGCAGAGATCAGCACACACTGCGGCTAGGTTACTATCAGTACAGGCACAGAGTAACAGCTTATACTGTACATACCGGAGGTAGCAGGAAACTGGGGGTACGTAATGTAAGGACACAAGAAGTAGTGATGGGGAACGCTGGAGCAGTATCTGGACTATGGAGCTGAGTCACAGCACGTTGGCGTCCTTTTCCCCGGAAAGCGCGGCGAGGTGTCGGCGATGTACGAATCCCTCGTGTGACGGGTTTTCGCCTCTCGTACAGACGAGGCTTTTGTGCGCTGTGAGAAGGGCGTTGGCGCTCACTACGGTGCCGTCATTTCGTGGCCCAGACACACCGGGGTTTGTGTTTCTGGCAGTATAAACACGAGCGGGCGCAGTGACATCACCGCTTCCTGCAGACACCTGAAATGCGTTCTTTATAAGCCGGCGAGTTCGCTCAGAGCAGCGTCCGGGGTGAGGCCATCTGTTATGGGAAACGCATCTGGCTGCTGGGAGAGTTACATGTGCCCATTGACAGTACAGTTTTTTGAGGGAACGATCACATTTTCTATAAGATATTTCAGATTGAAAGAAAAGATTGTGTCTAGTCCATCCTCACCACTAAAGAATCCAACTTGCGATCGTATCTCCATCAGTTATGATCAGATCTATGGAAACATCTGCCAAACGGAATTTATCATTTCTTTAGGGAAACGATTAATAATGCAATTGATGAGATGTTCAGGATGGATTGGGCCTGTCCACTTTTCCCTTTTCATGCAATGCGATCTCCATTATCTGATCTAAAATGATTGTTCTCTAACAGATGAGCTCTGATTACTACAGCCTTCAGGAATCCGGACTTGCTTTGGTAGGGGGGAAAAGAGACAAACCGTGTGGCTTCTGATGGGACTGGCCTCTGGGGGGTGGGGAGGGGACCTTTGCAGTTGGGCGTGGCTTGCGTATCCCTCTGCCTTAGGGCCGGTTCACATTACAAACGCGGATGGCCACGCATGCGGAACGCAACGCGTACGAACGCACGCCCTTACTCCCTTTTTCTTGCATGCTGTGGTTTTAAAAAGCAGTTTATTGGTGGGCAGCACGGTGGCGTAGTGGTTAGTGCTCCCGCTTTACCGTGCCAGGTCCCTGGTTCAAATTCCAGCCGGGGCACTACCTGCACACAGTTGTAAGTTCTCTCTGTGTCTGCGTGAGTTTCCTCCAGGCAATCCAGTTTCCTCCTACATCCCACAAACCTACAGATAAGTTATTTGGCTTCTGTTCAAAATTAGCCCTAGACTATGATACATACATACATACATACATACATACATACATACATACATACATACATACATACATACATACATACCTTAACTACATACATACATACATACCTTAACTACATACATACATACATACCTTAACTACATACATACATACATACATACATACATACATACATACATACATACATACATACATACATACATACATACATACATACATACATACCTTAACTACATACATACATACATACCTTAACTACATACATACATACATACCTTAACTACATACATACATACATACATACATACACTACATACATACATACACTACATACATACATACATACACTACATACATACATACACTACATACATACATACACTACATACATACATACATACATACATACATACATACACTACATACATACATACATACATACACAATACATACATACATACATACATACATACATACATACATACATACATACACAATAAATAAATACATACATACATACATACACAATACATACATACATACACAATACATACATACATACATACATACATACACAATACATACATACATACATACACAATACATACATACATACATACATACACAATACATACATACATACATACATACATACATACATACATACATACACAATACATACATACATACATACACAATACATACATACATACATACACAATACATACATACATACACAATACATGCATACATACATACACAATACATGCATACATACATACACAATACATGCATACATACATACACAATACATGCATGCATGCATGCATGCATACATACATACATACATACATACATACATACATACATACATACATACATACATACATACACCATACATACATACATACATACACCATACATACATACATACATACATAGAAATGACTGTGGTAGGATTAGAGTGTGAGCTCCTCTGAGGACAGTCAGTGACATGACTATGTACTCTGTAATGTGCTGCAGGAAATGTCAGTGCTATATAAATACATAATAAAAATATGATGGGACATTAGACTATGACTGTGGTAGGATTAGATTGTGAGCTCCTCTGAGGACAGTCAGTGACATGACTATGTACTCTGTAATGTGCTGCAGGAGATGTCAGTGCTATATAAATACATAATAATAATATGGTAGGACACATTACACTGTCCTCAGAGGAGCTCACACTAATCCTACCATAGTCAGTGTAATGTCCTACCATATTATTATTATGTATTTATGTAGCACTGACATCTTCTGCAGCACATTACAGAGTACATAGTCATGTCACTGACTGTCCTCAGAGGAGCTCACAATCTAATCCCTACCATAGTCATAGTCTAATGTCCTACCATATTATTATTATGTATTTATATAGCACTGACATCTTCTGCAGCACATTACAGAGTACATAGTCATGTCACTGACTGTCCTCAGAGGAGCTCACAATCTAATCCCTACCATAGTCATAGTCTAATGTCCTACCATATTATTATTATGTATTTATATAGCACTGATATCTTCTGCAGCACATTACAAAGTACATAGTCATGTCACTGACTGTCCTCAGAGGAGCTTACACTCTAATCCTACCATAGTCATAGTGTAATGTCCTACCATATTATTATTATGTATTTATATAGCACTGACATCTTCTGCAGCACATTACAGAGTACATAGTCATGTCACTGTCCTCAGAGGAGCTCACACTCTAATCCTACCATAGTCACAGTCTAATGTCCTACCATATTATTATTATGTATTTATATAGCACTGACATCTTCTGCAGCACATTACAGAGTACATAGTCATGTCACTGACTGTCCTCAGAGGAGCTCACACTCTAATCCTACCATAGTCATAGTCTAATGTCCTACCATATTATTATTATTATGTATTTATATAGCACTGACATCTTCTGCAGCACATTACAGAGTACATAGTCATGTCACTGACTGTCCTCAGAGGAGCTCACAATCTAATCCTACCATAGTCATAATGTAATGTCCTACCATAGTATTATGTATGTATATAGCACTGACATCTTCTGCAGCACATTACAGAGTACATAGTCATGTCACTGACTGTCCTCAGAGGAGCTCACACTCTAATCCTACCATAGTCACAGTCTAATGTCCTACCATATTATTATTATGTATTTATATAGCACTGACATCTTCTGCAACACATTACAGAGTACATAGTCATGTCACTGACTGTCCTCAGAGGAGCTCACACTCTAATCCTACCATAGTCATAGTCTAATGTCCTACCATATTATTATTATGTATTATATAGCACTGACATCTTCTGCAGCACATTACAGAGTACATTGTCATGTCACTGACTGTCCTCAGAGGAGCTCACAATCTAATCCTACCATAGTCATAGTCTAATGTCCTACCATATTATTATTATGTATTTATATAGCACTGACATCTTCTGCAGCACATTACAGAGTACATAGTCATGTCACTGACTGTCCTCAGAGGAGCTCACACTCTAATCCTACCATAGTCATAGTGTAATGTCCTACCATATTAATATTATTATGTATTTATATAGCACTGACATCTTCTGCAGCACATTACAGAGTACATAGTCATGTCACTGACTGTCCTCAGAGGAGCTCACACGAATCCTACCATAGTCAGTCAGTGACATGACTATGGCTCTGTACAAATTAACAAGCTGACACATCATTGCATTCCAGCGGTTCTGGAGGTGTGTTTAGCTTCTAAGGGTACAATAGTTAATTTGCATATATTCAGCAGTGTTGCTCTGGGAGACATCTCAAGCTCACTCCAACCTGAATTATCGCAAATTCGTTCTGTTTTAGGAAAGCAAACTTTTGTTTTTCTATATAAATACATAATAATAATATGGTAGGACATTATGCTATGACTATGGTAGGATTAGATTGTGAGCTCCTCTGAGGAGTCAGTGACATGACTATGTACTCTGTACAGTGCTGCAGAAGATGTCAGTGCTATTTAAATACATAATAATAATATGGTAGGACATTAGGCTATGACTATGGTAGGATTAGAGTGTGAGCTCCTCTGAGGACAGTCAGTGACATGACTATGTACTCTGTACAGTGCTGCAGAAGATGTCAGTGCTATTTAACCATCTTAGCAGTATGGACGAGCTCAGCTCGTCCATCACCGCCGATGGCTGCCGCTCAGGCCCTGCTGGGCCGATTTTGTTCAAATAAAGAGCAGCACACGCAGCCGGCACTTTGCCAGCCGCGTGTGCTGCCCGATCGCCGCCGCTCTGCGGCGATTCGCCGCGAGCAGCGGCGAAAGAGGGTCCCCCCAGCCGCCTGAGCCCAGCGTAGCCGGAACAAAAAGTTCCGGCCAGCGCTAAGGGCTGGATCGGAGGCGGCTGACGTCAGGACGTCGGCTGACGTCCATGACGTCACTCCGCTCGTCGCTATGGCGACGATCTAAACAAAACAAGGAAGGCCGCTCATTGCGGCCTTCCTTGTTTATTCTGGGCGCCGGAGGCGATCGGAAGAACGCCTCCGGAGCGCCCTCTAGTGGGCTTTCATGCAGCCAACTTTCAGTTGGCTGCATGAAATAGTTTTTTTTAAATTTAAAAAAAACCCTCCCGCAGCCGCCCTGGCGATCTTAATAGAACGCCAGGGTGGTTAAATACATAATAATAATATGGTAGGACAGTAGACTATGACTATGGCAGGATTAGAGTGTGAGCTCCTCTGAGGACAGTCAGTGACATGACTATGTACTCTGTACAGTGCTGCAGGAGATGTCAGTGCTATATAAATACATAATAATAATATGGTAGGACATTAGACTATGACTATGGTAGGATTAGAGTGTGAGCTCCTCTGAGGACAGTCAGTGACATGACTATGTACTCTGTAATGTGCTGCAGGAGATGTCAGTGCTATATAAATACATAATAATAATATGGTAGGACATTAGACTATGACTATGGTAGGATTAGATTGTGAGCTCCTCTGAGGACAGTCAGTGACATGACTATGTACTCTGTACAGTGCTGCAGGAGATGTCAGTGCTATATAAATACATAATAATAATATGGTAGGACATTAGACTATGACTATGGTAGGATTAGAGTGTGAGCTCCTCTGAGGACAGTCAGTGACATGACTATGTACTCTGTAATGTGCTGCAGAAGATGTCACTGCTATATAAATACATAATAATAATATGGTAGGACATTACACTATGACTATGGTAGGATTAGATTGTGAGCCCCTCTGAGGACAGCCAGTGACATGACTATGTACTCTGTAATGTGCTGCAGAAGATGGCAGTGCTATATAAATACATAATAATAATATGGTAGGACATTAGACTATGACTATGGTAGGATTAGAGTGTGAGCCCCTCTGAGGACAGTCAGTGACATGACTATGTACTCTGTAATGTGCTGCAGAAGATGTCACTGCTATATAAATACATAATAATAATATGGTAGGACATTACACTATGACTATGGCAGGATTAGAGTGTGAGCTCCTCTGAGGGCAGTCAGTGACATGACTATGTACTCTGTAATGTGCTGCAGAAGATGTCAGTGCTATATAAATACATAATAATAATATGGTAGGACATTACACTATGACTATGGTAGGATTAGATTGTGAGCCCCTCTGAGGAAAGTCAGTGACATGACTATGTACTCTGTAATGTGCTGCAGAAGATGTCAGTGCTATATAAATACAGAATAATATGGTAGGACATTAGACTATGACTATGGTAGGATTAGAGTGTGAGCTCCTCTGAGGACAGTCGGTGACATGACTATGTACTCTGTAATGTGCTGCAGAAGATGTCAGTGCTATATAAATACATAATAATAATATGGTAGGACATTACACTATGACTATGGTAGGATTAGAGTGTGAGCTCCTCTGAGGACAGTCAGTGACATGACTATGTACTCTGTAATGTGCTGCAGGAGATGTCAGTGCTATATAAATACATAATAATAATATGGTAGGACATTAGACTATGACTATGGTAGGATTAGAGTGTGAGCTCCTCTGAGGACAGTCAGTGACATGACTATGTGCTCTGTAATGTGCTGCAGAAGATGTCAGTGCTATATAAATACATAATGATAATATGGTAGGACATTAGACTATGACTATGGTAGGATTAGATTGTGAGCTCCTCTGAGGACAGTCAGTGACATGACTATGTACTCTGTAATGTGCTGCAGAAGATGTCAGTGCTATATAAATACATAATAATAATATGGTAGGACATTAGACTATGACTATGGTAGGATTAGAGTGTGAGCTCCTCTGAGGACAGTCAGTGACATGACTATATACTCTGTAATGTGCTGCAGGAGATGTCAGTACTATATAAATACATAATAATAATATGGTAGGACATTACACTATGACTATGGTGGGATCAGAGTGTGAGCTCCTCTGAGGACAGTCAGTGACATGACTATGTACTCTGTAATGTGCTGCAGGAGATGGCAGTGCTATATAAATACATAATAATAATATGGTAGGACATTAGACTATGACTATGGTAGGATTAGAGTGTGAGCTCCTCTGAGGACAGTGAGTGACATGACTATGTACTCTGTAATGTGCTGCAGGAGATGTCAGTGCTATATAAATACATAATAATAATATGGTAGGACATTACACTATGGCTATGGTAGGATTAGAGTGTGAGCTCCTCTGGGGACAGTCAGTGACATGACTATGTACTCTGTAATGTGCTGCAGGAGATGTCAGTGCTATATAAATACATAATAATAATATGGCAGGACATTAGACTATGACTATGGTAGGATTAGATTGTGAGCTCCTCTGAGGACAGTCAGTGACATGACTATGTACTCTGTAATGTGCTGCAGAAGATGTCAGTGCTATATAAATACATAATAATAATATGGTAGGATATTAGACTATGACTATGGTAGAATTAGATTGTGAGCTCCCCTGAGGACAGTCAGTGACATGACTATGTACTCTGTAATGTGCTGCAGGAGATGTCAGTGCTATATAAATACATAATAATAATATGGTAGGACATTAGACTATGACTATGGTAGGATTAGAGTGTGAGCTCCTCTGAGGACAGTCAGTGACATGACTATATACTCTGTAATGTGCTGCAGGAGATGTCAGTACTATATAAATACATAATAATAATATGGTAGGACATTACACTATGACTATGGTGGGATCAGAGTGTGAGCTCCTCTGAGGACAGTCAGTGACATGACTATGTACTCTGTAATGTGCTGCAGGAGATGGCAGTGCTATATAAATACATAATAATAATATGGTAGGACATTAGACTATGACTATGGTAGGATTAGAGTGTGAGCTCCTCTGAGGACAGTGAGTGACATGACTATGTACTCTGTAATGTGCTGCAGGAGATGTCAGTGCTATATAAATACATAATAATAATATGGTAGGACATTACACTATGGCTATGGTAGGATTAGAGTGTGAGCTCCTCTGGGGACAGTCAGTGACATGACTATGTACTCTGTAATGTGCTGCAGGAGATGTCAGTGCTATATAAATACATAATAATAATATGGCAGGACATTAGACTATGACTATGGTAGGATTAGATTGTGAGCTCCTCTGAGGACAGTCAGTGACATGACTATGTACTCTGTAATGTGCTGCAGAAGATGTCAGTGCTATATAAATACATAATAATAATATGGTAGGATATTAGACTATGACTATGGTAGAATTAGATTGTGAGCTCCCCTGAGGACAGTCAGTGACATGACTATGTACTCTGTAATGTGCTGCAGGAGATGTCAGTGCTATATAAATACATAATAATAATATGGTAGGACATTAGACTATGACTATGGTAGGATTAGAGTGTGAGCTCCTCTGAGGACAGTCAGTGACATGACTATGTACTCTGTAATGTGCTGCAGGAGATGTCAGTGCTATATAAATACATAATAATAATATGGTAGGACATTAGACTATGACTATGGTAGGATTAGAGTGTGAGCTCCTCTGAGGACAGTCAGTGACATGACTATATACTCTGTAATGTGCTGCAGGAGATGTCAGTACTATATAAATACATAATAATAATATGGTAGGACATTACACTATGACTATGGTGGGATCAGAGTGTGAGCTCCTCTGAGGACAGTCAGTGACATGACTATGTACTCTGTAATGTGCTGCAGGAGATGGCAGTGCTATATAAATACATAATAATAATATGGTAGGACATTAGACTATGACTATGGTAGGATTAGAGTGTGAGCTCCTCTGAGGACAGTGAGTGACATGACTATGTACTCTGTAATGTGCTGCAGGAGATGTCAGTGCTATATAAATACATAATAATAATATGGTAGGACATTACACTATGGCTATGGTAGGATTAGAGTGTGAGCTCCTCTGGGGACAGTCAGTGACATGACTATGTACTCTGTAATGTGCTGCAGGAGATGTCAGTGCTATATAAATACATAATAATAATATGGCAGGACATTAGACTATGACTATGGTAGGATTAGATTGTGAGCTCCTCTGAGGACAGTCAGTGACATGACTATGTACTCTGTAATGTGCTGCAGAAGATGTCAGTGCTATATAAATACATAATAATAATATGGTAGGATATTAGACTATGACTATGGTAGAATTAGATTGTGAGCTCCCCTGAGGACAGTCAGTGACATGACTATGTACTCTGTAATGTGCTGCAGGAGATGTCAGTGCTATATAAATACATAATAATAATATGGTAGGACATTAGACTATGACTATGGTAGGATTAGAGTGTGAGCTCCTCTGAGGACAGTCAGTGACATGACTATGTACTCTGTAATGTGCTGCAGGAGATGTCAGTGCTATATAAATACATAATAATAATATGGTAGGACATTACACTATGACTATGGTAGGATTAGAGTGTGAGCTCCTCTGAGGACAGTCAGTGACATGACTATGTACTCTGTAATGTGCTGCAGAAGATGTCAGTGCTATATAAATACATAATAATAATATGGTAGGACATTAGACTATGGCTATGGTAGGATTAGAGTGTGAGCTCCTCTGAGGACAGTCAGTGACATGTATTTATATAGCACTGACATCTTCTGCAGCACATTACAGGGTACATAGTCATAATAGGGATCCCTGTGTTCTCTCCTATGTTTTGTGTCTCTTCATCCTCACTGCTAACTTCTCTGCAGCTGCCTCTGTGTTTTCTCTCCCCCCCCCCCCCCCCCCCCTCGCATGGAGTTGTCAGCAGTATGTCGGCCTCTGAGTGTTGCATAAAACGTTTTATCTCTGCCCGTCTTGTTGTAGGTCTGTGTCTCATCTCCTCGCTTGGCTCTTGGTTGTCACTCATCTCGCCGTTTGATGTTGCCTCTTCATCTGTCAGTCGGTCGGTCAGGCTGATTAGACGCCAGGAGCTCTTTCCCCGCCGCCGTGATTCGCCTTCCCCGGTGTGGAGATTTTACGGCCTCCGATCTCTCGATGAAGATCCGTCGCAGTCCACTTATTAAACCCAGGAGCGAAGCGCCAACCTAACGGCTCCGCAGCGTGCCAGCCTGGCCGGCGGCGCTACTTCTGGGTGGTGGTTATTTTTATGGCCAGGCTTGTAAAATTCTCCAGATGGTGGAAACCGTTGGCGGTACGACAGGGAGTCATGTGAAGCGACAACAAATAAAAGCGAAAATAGACGTTTTGGGAATAAGTTTGTTGCCGCAGTTGAGGTCATCGGTAGGGACAAGCTTCCGGTTTCCGAGATTCCGTTCGGAAATGTACTTTCTGCTGCGGAAATCTGTGGAAATCATAAGTTACCGAGACTGTGAAATGTTAAGCAAATCACAAGGCTTAGAAGTATTGGACCAATCAGAGAAACAGTATTGTGCTGTGGAGATCGGGAGACCGCCGGAATTTTAGTCCAATCAGAAGACTTTGTAGTATTAGGCCAATTATTATTATAATTATTGATTTCTAAAGCGCCAGCCTATTCAGTGGCGCCGTACAAAGTACCCAATCAAAGAATGCAGAGGTTTACCGCAGTTGCCGATCGTATATCCGCAAAAACATTGTGGTTTTTCACTCCAATTTTTGTATTTCCTTTTTTACAATTGGCTAACTTTATTGACATCATCCGATCACCGATTTCCACAGAATGGCAAATTTCTGTAGTTGGAAAGATACTTGTTGGAAAGCGGAAATCCGTCAAAATCGGTAATCTGCATTTCCAAACATCCCTTGTCATTGGTCGGGCGCAGAAAAGGATTCAAATGAAATAAGGCCCTAGGCAAGGTAGCTGATTTTCCCCACCGCTGATGGGTATCTGGCTTTTTTTAGTAAGATTTGGTGAGGGCAAGCTTCTGCCAGGCCCTAGACTCTAGGCAACTGCCTAAGATACCTTGTAGATGATCTGGTTTTGGTTGAATGGATAACGCTCATCCTTGTCTTTTCAACCAGATCTCACAAAAATCTTGTTACTGTGTAATGTCAACACCCTGTACCCTGTATTTTTGTCATTTTTGGGGTTGTGGACTCTATCGTCCGTAGTGATAGCTCCACTTCCCCCCACTAAATTTATAAACCAAGTTTATCCACAATCACATCCAGTTTGTCGCATCTTCCCAGTGTAAATTCAGCTTTAAAGGGAAGGTCCAAGCACAATAAAAATAAAAAAATCCACTTACCTGGGGCTTCCTCCAGCCCCGGGCAGCCCTACTGTGCCCTTGCCGCAGCTCCAGTGACTCCTGGTCCCCTCCGGTGCAGATGCCGACCTCGCCAGGTCGGCATCTGCTTGCGCTTCACCATGTGGCTCACTGGGTCGCACTGACATCATCCGGACTGTACTGCGCAGAACTACTGCGCCTGCGCAGTACAGTGCGGATGAAGTCAGCGCGTCTCTGAGAGCCGCTTGCGCAGGCGCAGCGGACATCTTGCGGCGGAGGGGACCCTGGGCCACCGGCAGGGAGCGGAGCTGCGACGAGGGCGCAGGACAGAGGGCAGGGGCTGGAGGAAGCTTCAGGTAAGTGGAATTTTTGTTCGGATGTGTCCTTTAATGATCAGTGGTGCAAATAAATAAGATGTAGTCGAATGTAATACATCATTCAGGGTACCCA
Source organism: Hyperolius riggenbachi (assembly GCF_040937935.1). NCBI lineage: Eukaryota > Metazoa > Chordata > Amphibia > Anura > Hyperoliidae > Hyperolius > Hyperolius riggenbachi. The sequence goes on from NC_090653.1 coordinate 289,925,658, forward strand.
GTTTTATATTAATTATCCTGGTTTCTGCATCAGAAACGCTTCCCATGTCTATTGCTGTATATTAGTATTTAAACCCCACCCTCCCAGTGATGTCACAGCCTAGGCTGCTTAGTTATACAGTCTTCTGTATAAGCACTCTTAGAGCACCAGGTGTTTTTTCTGCTCACTTCAGGACTCTCCGTCAACAAACATTCCACAGAGCTGTACCTGACAGGACAAAAATGTCCCCATGTGATTAATTTCAGAATGTAAATCGGGGAAGGAAACTTTTTTTTTTTTTTGTTTTGTTGTTTTTCTTTTCAATGGCCAAACACTGACTAAATAACTTATAAATATATATTGTAAGCAATTTTATTGATGAATACATTCGGTAAAGGTCCTTCTTAACTCAGAATGGAATGGAGACACTCAGAATTGGCGGGAAACACATTTAATTGGCCCAGTACAATAAGCACAGACATATAAAGAATAGGGATGATCAATGCGATGCAAATACTTGCGAGTTTATGCAAATTTATGTACATTTTTGTGCAAATATATGCAGTTTGAAAATGGACTTATTCATTTAAACCTGGATGAGACTTGATTGGTCCATTGTCAAGCTGCATGTATTTGCATAAAATTATACATACATTTGCATAAACTAGTAAGCATTTGCATCCCATTGATTTTCCCTTTACAAAGCGTAAAACGTGCTTTGGGCGGCATACCTGCCATACTATCTGGGACACGGCTATCCCCCATGTGACCGGGGGGGGGGGTAGGTTAGTGGAGGTTACCAGTACTCTTGCCATGTGCACTTGCACTGTCACGAGCCCCGCCCTGACGCTAAGCTAGTTTATGGAACTCAGCAGTTCTCCAATCAAAGCACTCTCTCCGGCATGAAGCGTTGTGATTGGCTGAATGGTGTGGGCGTGGTTTACTACAACCTATCTGAATCCTAGCAGTGTGAGAGGGTGCCGCCCATCAAATCATGTGAGTGGAATTTCCCTATGAGGCTTCCTGCTGGGTTTCCTAAACTAGACTAGCGCCCCCTGCCCTGCTCAGTAAGCAACCACTAGGAGTGCAGTTTCAGGGTTTACACCCACCACCGTTGGCGCTTTATAAATGAATAATAATAATGTGGCTGTGTGGCAGGCGGTTGACTGTTGTGTTTCTGTTTTTCAGCTTCATTCCCCCATGAATTCGGTCAGCAGCTCGGAGGACATTAAGCCCCCTCCCGGGATCAATGGCGTCCTTAAAGTGCCCATGCACCCCTCCAGCGCAATGTCGGCCTTCACCAAACACATCTGTGCAATCTGCGGGGACAGATCATCAGGTAACGCCCTCTCTCCACCCAATATAAGGGTGCACACACATGCAATTCTCATTGGCCAATCGCTGACCGATTTTACCACCTCCATGTAGTAGAAGGGCCAACAGACTGTGAATACAATGAGCAGGTTACATAGGTAAGCTCCCCTACTACATCGAGCTGGGAAAATTGGCCAATTATTGTCCAATTTAAATTGAAAGTATGTATCAGATTTAACAAATGACCGTGACTACCCAGATGTAGGGAAAACTATTAAGGTGCCATACATCAGGTGACTTGGCGGCCGATCGACCATCCAATTTGATTATCATAATCGAATTGGATGAAAATTGTTGCTGCTAAGTGCATGCCCGACCGACGAAGTGACCAATTTTGGGACAGAAATTGGTCGCTTTGTCTATCGCGCATGCTGCAAGATGTTGGGTAGAAGCTGGATGGTCGGGTGTGCGGCGGTGATTTATGAGCGAGTGATAAGATGACGAAACCTCCGCTGCAATGTATAAATGTGCCCTTGTGTGCATTTATACGTTACCTGTCCTGTAGCAGCCTCCGCGGGTGTCCCGTAACCTCCGGGCGGCTATCCGTACACGCTACTGCCACATAGCGTCTGATGTCAGCCGTTATGTGCTGACATCACATGCTATGCGCCAGTAGTGCATACGGAATGCCGCCCGGAGGTTGCGGAGAACCGGCATATTTATACATGGGGGGGGAGGGGCAGCGGCGGGTGGAAGTGGCGGGCTGAGGCGATTCCCTGAAGATTTCATACTGAAATCGGACGGATATCGGCCTGCAGTATATGGGCAGAATTGACAAGAGGCAAATTTATCAGATTAGAGATAAATTTGTCTTTGTCGAATCTGCCTATAATCTTTAGGTCTGTGGGCACCTTAAAGGACAACTGTAGCAAGAGGCATGTGGAGGATGCCATATTTATTTCTTTTTAAATAATACCAGTTGCCTGGCAGCCCTGCTGGTAGTTGGCTGCAGTAATGTCTGAATACCACCAGAAACAAGCATGCAGCTAATCTGGTCCGATCTGATAATGTCAGAAACTCCTGATCTGCTGCATGCTTGTTCAGGGGCTGTGGCTGAAAGTATGAGAGGCAGAGGATTAGCAGGGCTGCCAGGCAACTGGTATTGTGTAAAAGGAAATAAATATGACAGCCTCCATATCCCTCTCACTACAGTTGTCCTTTAATTCTGGGAGTTTCTTCAAAATCCTCAATAGAAAATGCAGGAAACAATCGCCAGATGAATCAACCGATGTATTGTGACGTTTTATTTCAGATCCACATTTCTCTGATCACCTGTGAGTGATTCTTCGCTGAAAATTGTCCCGTCAGTGGGCACCTTGAGAAAAAAAAAAAACAAATAAAAAATTAAATTACATGAAAACACATAAATAAAAACTACATTTCTCTCAGAGTAAACTGATCTCTAAATTACGTCACTTTTCCCCGATGTTGCTGTCAGTTACAGTAGGTAGTAGAAATCGGACAAAACTGACCGATTATGGACTAGCTCATCTCCTCATGGGGGATTCTCAGGGTTTTCTTTATTTTTAAAAGCACTTAGTGAATGGCAGTTGCTCAGTCCAACTGCACAAATCGTGTGCAAATGGATAAGGGAGAATCCGTGGAATTTTAGTAGATATCTGACAGAACTGACAGGTTTTTGAATAGTCCATCTCTTCATGGGAGATTCTCAGTATTTAATCTGTTTACAAAACCAATCCCTGGAAAGGATTTATACAAACTACTGTAGCAATATAGGAGAATAGTAATTTATAGCTCCTTTAACTCATCAACCCATACAAACAAGATGTATGTTTTTGCAATATATTTTACATTTTACAATTTTTCGCAATAGTGGTCCTTCAATGCAATTTATGTAGCTTAAAGTTGGACCAATCAAAATCATCAGCTACTACTGCGTTTGATAGGTCCGATCCCAAACTGCATAATGAACGTACAGTTTACGTCAAATTGACATGTAGTGTCTTGTTCCCAATCACTGGAACCGACGTTATCCGGTGTCTCCTTCGGGATCTGCTCCAGTCGGATTTGTGTTTTCTGGAATGCGTTTTCTGCGCGGCGCGGGGAGCCGTGGCGAGGGGCCCTCTCCTGGCCGCCTGTCTCCAGGCGTCTGACGTGCGGTCAGAGAGACGTCGCCGGAGCCATTGCTGTTTTGTTTCTTTGCGTTGTCAGGAAGCAGATGTGACCCTCAGCGATCCACCAATGCTGGAAAGTGAAGAGAAAAAAAACGCAGGTCGGTCGTCGGGCAAAGCGAGAAAAAAACCTTTATACAAATAAAACCAAGAAGAGAAAAAAGGCGGTGGGATTATTTCCCCTTCTGTCTGTGTTCGGCTCCACTTGAGCATCAGAAGGAGACGTTTTCGCGCAGCACGCTGTTTGAGTCACAGAACGACGGTAGAGCAAATGTTCATAGGCCACGCGAACGCAGCGTCTCCTCACGCTCACCCCAGAGTCCTCCCACTGAAGCCAGCCATGCATCCCTGATTGCAAATATGGCAGCACGGTGGCGTAGTGGTAAGCACTCTGGTTTGAATCCCAGCTTGGCACGATCTGCACGGAGTTTGTATGTTTTACCTGAGTCTGTGTTGGTTTTCTCCAGGCAATTTGGTTTCTTCCCACATCCCAAAAACATACTGGTAAGTTAATTGGCTTCCCCCTTAATTGGCCCTAGACTGATAAACATATGACTGTGGTAGAGATTAGATTGTGAGCACCTCTACAGAGAACATAGTCATGCCACTGACTGTCCTCAGAAGAGCCCACACTCTAATCCTACCATAATAATAATATGGTAGGACGTTTGACTATGACTATGTATTTATATAGCACTAACATCTTCTGCAGCACATTACAGAGTACATAGTCATGTCACTGACTGTCCTCAGGGGAGCTCACACTCTAATCCTACCATAGTCATAGTGTAATGTCCTACCATATTATTATGTATTTATATAGCACTGACATCTTCTGCAGCACATTACAGAGTACATAGTCATGTCACTGACTGTCCTCAGAGGAGCTCACACTCTAATCCTACCATAGTCATAGTCTAATGTCCTACCATATTATTATTATGTATTTATATAGCACTGACATCTCCTGCAGCACACTACAGAGTACATAGTCATGTCACTGTCTTTGGTAGGATTAGAGTGTGAGCTCCTCTGAGGACAGTCAGTGACATGACTATGTACACTGTAATGTGCTGCAGAAGATGTCAGTGCTATATAAATACATAATAATAATATGGTAGGACATTAGGCTATGACTATGGTAGGATTAGAATGTGAGCTCCTCTGAGGACAGTCAGTGACATGACTATGTACTCTGTAATGTGCTGCAGGAGATGTCAGTGCTATATAAATACATAATAATAATATGGTAGGACATTAGGCTATGACTATGGTAGGATTAGAATGTGAGCTCCTCTGAGGACAGTCAGTGACATGACCATGTACTCTGTAAAGTGCTGCAGAAGATGTCAGTGCTATATAAATACATAATAATAATATGGTAGGACATTAGACTATGACTATGGTAGGATTAGAGTGTGAGCTCCTCTGAGGACAGTCAGTGACATGACCATGTACTCTGTAAAGTGCTGCAGAAGATGTCAGTGCTATATAAATACATAATAATAATATGGTAGGACATTAGACTATGACTATGGTAGGATTAGAGTGTGAGCTCCTCTGAGGACAGTCAGTGACATGACCATGTACTCTGTAATGTGCTGCAGAAGAGGTCAGCGCTATATAATACATAATAATATGGTAGGACATTAGACTATGACTATGGTAGGATTAGATTGTGAGCTCCTCTGAGGACAGTCAGTGACATGACCATGTACTCTGTAATGTGCTGCAGAAGATGTCAGTGCTATATAAATACATAATAATAATATGGTAGGACATTAGGCTATGACTATGGTAGGATTAGAGTGTGAGCTCCTCTGAGGACAGTCAGTGACATGACTATGTACTCTCTAATGTGCTGCAGGAGATGTCAGTGCTATATAAATACATAATGATAATATGGTAGGACATTAGGCTATGGCTATGGTAGGATTAGAGTGTGAGCTCCTCTGGGGACAGTCAGTGACATGACTGTGTACTCTGTACAGTGCTGCAGAAGATGTCAGTGCTATATACATAATAATAATATGGTAGGACATTACACTATGACTATGGTAGGATTAGATTGTGAGCTCCTCTGAGGACAGTCAGTGACATAGCTATGTACTCTGTACAGTGCTGCAGGAGATGCCAGTGCTATATAAATACATAATAATAATATGGTAGGACATTACACTATGACTATGGTAGGATTAGAGTGTGAGCTCCTCTGAGGACAGTCAGTGACATGACTATGTACTCTGTAATGTGCTGCAGGAGATGTCACTGCTATATAAATACATAATAATAATATGGTAGGACATTACACTATGACTATGGTAGGATTAGAGTGTGAGCTCCTCTGAGGACAGTCAGTGACATGACTATGTACTCTGTAATGTGCTGCAGGAGATGTCAGTGCTATATAAATACATAATAATAATATGGTAGGACATTAGACTATGACTATGGTAGGATTAGAGTGTGAGCTCCTCTGAGGACAGTCAGTGACATGACTATGTACTCTGTAATGTGCTGCAGAAGATATCAGTGCTATATAAATACATAATAATAATATGGTAGGACATTAGACTATGGTAGGATTAGAGTGTGAGCTCCTCTGAGGACAGTCAGTGACATGGCTATGTACTCTGTAATGTGCTGCATGAGATGTCAGTGCTATATAAATACATAATAATAATATGGGAGGACATTAGACTATGACTATGGTAGGATTAGAGTGTGAGCTCCTCTGGGGACAGTCAGTAACATGACTATGTACTCTGTAATATGCTGCAGGAGATGTCAGTGCTATATAAATACATAATAATAATATGGTAGGACATTAGACTATGACTATGGTGGGATTAGATTGTGAGCTCCTCTGAGGACAGTCAGTGACATGACTATGTACTCTGTAATGTGCTGCAGGAGATGTCAGTGCTATATAAATACATAATAATAATATGGTAGGACATTAGACTATGACTATGGTGGGATTAGATTGTGAGCTCCTCTGAGGACAGTCAGTGACATGACTATGTACTCTGTAATGCGCAGCAGAAGATGTCAGTGCTATATAAATACATAATAATAATATGGTAGGACATTACACTATTACTATGGTAGGATTAGATTGTGAGCTCCTCTGAGGACAGTCAGTGACATGACTATGTACTCTGTAATGTGCTGCAGGAGATGTCAGTGCTATATAAATACATAATAATAATATGGTAGGACATTAGACTATGACTATGGTAGGATTAGATTGTGAGCTCCTCTGAGGACATTCAGTGACATGACTGTGTACTCTGTAAGAGAAGTGAATGGAAAAAGATAAGAAAAACAGGCGGAAGATAAGAGAATAGACTGCAGAATCAAGCAGCAAAAACAATCAATCGGAAAATCAACCGGCAGAAAAAAACGTGTATTCCCAGCATAACTATCATGAAGGGTAACAGGAATCTAGCCAACTGAAAAGGACAACTGAAGTGAGAAGTATATGAAGGCTGCAATTTTTATTTTTTTAAACAATACCAGTTGCCTGTCAGCTCAGCTGATCTATTTGGCTGCAGTAGTGTCGGAATTACACCAGGAACAAGCATGCAGCTAATCTGGTCAGATCTGACAATGTCAGCAATACCTGATCTGCTGCATGCTTGTTCAGGGGCTATGGCTAAAAGTATTAGAGGCAGAGGATCAGCAGGACAGCCAGGCAACTGGTATTAAAAGGAAATAAATATGGCAGCCTCCATATACCTCTCACCTCTGGTTCACTAGGATACAAATCGATAAAAACCTGTGCTGGCCGTGCACTTCCTGTGTTGGCCTGTAGGGCTCTGTGCCTTGCCTTGTGTGGTGTGATTGGTGTTATGTGATGTGATGTTGGGGGTGACGGTGATAAGTGACATTTCTCTTTCCCTCCCCGGCAGGTAAACACTACGGCGTGTACAGCTGTGAGGGCTGTAAGGGCTTCTTCAAACGGACGGTCCGCAAAGATCTCACCTACACCTGCCGAGACAACAAGGACTGCATGATCGACAAGCGTCAGCGCAACCGCTGCCAGTACTGCCGCTACCAGAAGTGTCTGGCCATGGGCATGAAGAGAGAAGGTAAGACCAATGGCTGCCCGCCTTAAAGGACACCCGAGGTGACTTGTGACATGATGAGATAGACATGTGTATGTACAGTGCCTAGCACACCAATAACTAGGCTGTTTTCCTTTTTTTCTTTCTCTGCCTGAAAGAGTTAAACATCATGTATGCAAGTGACAGTTTCTGCCCGGGACAGGACCGGCTCAGACTATAGCATAACTCTTACTGATAAGTAATTACAGCCATAAAACACTTTCCTGTCAGTAAATGGCTTCTGAGAGCAGGAAACAGATAAAAAGGGTAAGTAATTCATAGATTTGAGCTCTGACCTACTTCAATGGAGGTGTCATTGAGCAGAGACAATCAAACAGTAAAAACGAAAAACTAGATTTAAATATAAAATAAAACTGTGGGATATCTAAACAAAAGTCATTTTTAGGAGGAAGAGGATAGATACAATTGTTTAACTCATCAGTTTATTTTCACCTCGGGTGTCCTTTAAAGTGTGACTCCGCTGTGGTGAAATGCTGATAGGCAGAACTGTGCCCATTCTGGTGCTTTTATCCTGCAGCCAGTCACGATTACATTCCACTCCTCCACGTTTTTGGCGCCTGCCCGCTGTTCTTAAAGGTCAACTGAAGCGAGAGGGATATGGAGGCTGCCATATTGATTTGCTTTTAAGCAATACCGGTTGCCTGGCTGTCCTGCTGATCCTCTGCCACTAATACTTTTAGCCACAGAGACCCTGAACAAGCATGCAGCAGATCAGGTGTTTCTGACATTATTGTCAGATCTGACAAGATTAGCCGCATGCTTGTTCCAGGTGTGATTCAGACACTACTGCAACCAAATAGATCAGCTGAGCTGCCAGGCAACTGGTATTGTTTAAAAAGAAATAAAAATGGTAGCCTCCATATTCTTCTCACTTCAGTTGTCCTTTAACTGGCTTTCTGCCTCTCCCAAATGTCTGCCAAGATTTGATGGTATACCGCATCCCCAGCATGACTCTATATGAGCCTTAGTTCTGTATTAATAATACCTTTATGATCGGACTGGTGGGGGTCTGATTGTTGCTCTGTGTATTGTGCAGCACACCAGAATGTGAGTTTAGGGAGTTGTGTGCTTGTTGGTAAAATGACTATTGGCCTTTCCAGTGACATGATTGCTGCAATCTGGTTTAGTGTGAGGAGGCTGGAATGTAGCCTAAAGAGGCCCTGCAGTGACATATAGCAGAATGCAGTAAAGAGGCCCTGTAGTGACATATAGCAGAATGCAGTAAAGAGGCCCTGTAGTGACATATAGCAGAATGCAGTAAAGAGGCCCTGTAGTGACATATAGCAGAATGCAGTAAAGAGGCCCTGTAGTGACATATAGTAGAATGCAGTAAAGAGGCCCTGTAGTGGCATATAGCAGAATGCAGTACAGAGGCCCTGTAGTGACATATAGCAGAATGCAGTAAAGAGGACCTGTAGTGACATATAGCAGAATGCAGTAAAGAGGCCCTGTAGTGACATATAGCAGAATGCAGTAAAGAGGCCCTGTAGTGACATATAGCAGAATGCAGTAAAGAGGCCCTGTAGTGACAAATAGCAGAATGCAGTAAAGAGGCCCTGTAGTGACATATAGCAGAATGCAGTAAAGAGGTCCTGTAGTGACATATAGCAGAATGCAGTAAAGGGGCCCTGTAGTGACATATAGCAGAATGCAGTAAAGAGGCCCTGTAGTGACATATAGCAGAATGCAGTAAAGAGGCCCTGTAGTGACATATAGCAGAATGCAGTAAAGAGGCCCTGTAGTGACGTATAGTAGAATGCAGTAAAGAGGCCCTGTAGTGACATATAGCAGAATGCAGTAAAGAGGCCCTGTAGTGACACATAGCAGAATGCAGTAAAGAGGCCCTGTAGTGACACATAGCAGAATGCAGTAAAGAGGCCCTGTAGTGCCATATAGCAGAATGCAGTAAAAAGGCCCTGTAGTGCCATATAGCAGAATGCAGTAAAGGGGCCCTGTAGTGACATATAGCAGAATGCAGTAAAGGGGCCCTGTAGTGACATATAGCAGAATGCAGTAAAGAGGTCCTGTAGTGACATATAGCAGAATGCAGTAAAGGGGCCCTGTAGTGACATATAGCAGAATGCAGTAAAGAGGCCCTGTAGTGACATATAGCAGAATGCAGTAAAGAGGTCCTGTAGTGACATATATCAGAATGCAGTAAAGAGGCCCTGTAGTGACATATAGCAGAATGCAGTAAAGAGGCCCTGTAGTGACATATAGCAGAATGCAGTGTAGAGGCCCTGTAGTGACATAGCAGAATGCAGTAAAGAGGCCCTGTAGTGACATATAGCAGAATGCAGTAAAGAGCCCCTGTAGTGACATATAGCAGAATGCAGTAAAGAGGCCCTGTAGTGACATATAGCAGAATGCAGTAAAGAGGCCCTGTAGTGACATATAGCAGAATGCAGTACAGAGGCCCTGTAGTGACATATAGCAGAATGCAGTACAGAGGCCCTGTAGTGACATATAGCAGAATGCAGTAAAGAGGCCTTGTAGTGACATATAACGGAATGCAGTAAAGAGGCCCTGTAGTGCCATATAGCAGAATGCAGTAAAGAGACCCTGTAGTGCCATATAGCAGAATGCAGTAAAGAGACCCTGTAGTGCCATACAGCAGAATGCAGTAAAGAGACCCTGTAGTGCCATATAGCAGAATGCAATAAACGGGCCCTGTAGTGACATACAGCAGAATGCAGTAAAGAGGCCCTGTAGTGACATACAGCATAATGCAGTAGAGGCCCTGTAGTGACATATAGCAGAATGCAGTAAAGAGACCCTGTAGTGCCATACAGCAGAATGCAGTAAAGAGACCCTGTAGTGCCATATAGCAGAATGCAATAAAGGGGCCCTGTAGTGACATACAGCAGAATGCAGTAAAGAGGCCCTGTAGTGACATACAGCAGAATGCAGTAAAGAGGCCCTGTAGTGACATATAGCAGAATGCAGTAAAGAGGCCCTGTAGTGACATATAGCAGAATGCAGTATAGAGGCCCTGTAGTGACATATAGCAGAATGCAGTAAAGAGGCCCTGTAGTGACATATAGCAGAATGCAGTAGAGAGGCCCTGTAGTGACTTATAACAGAATGCAGTAAAGAGGCCCTGTAGTGACATATAGTAGAATGCAGTAAAGAGGCCCTGTAGTGACATATAGCAGAATGCAGTAAAGAGGCCCCGTAGTGACATATAGCAGAATGCAGTACAGAGGCCCTGTAGTGACATATAGCAGAATGCAGTAGAGAGGCCCTGTAGTGACTTATAACAGAATGCAGTAAAGAGGCCCTGTAGTGACATATAGTAGAATGCAGTAAAGAGGCCCTGTAGTGACATATAGCAGAACGCAGTAAAGAGGCCCTGTAGTGACATATAGCAGAATGCAGTAGAGGCCCTGTGGTGACATATAGCAGAATGCAGTAAAGAGGCCCTGTAGTGACATATAGCAGAATGCAGTAAAGAGGCCCTGTAGTGACATATAGCAGAATGCAGTAAAGAGGCCCTGTAGTGACATATAGCAGAATGCAGTAAAGAGGCCCTGTAGTGACATATAGCAGAATGCAGTAAAGAGGCCCTGTAGTGACATATAGCAGAATGCAGTAAAGAGGCCCTGTAGTGGCATATAGCAGAATGCAGTAAAGAGGCCCTGTAGTGGCATATAGCAGAATGCAGTAAAGAGGCCCTGTAATGGCATATAGTAGAATGCAATAAAGAGGCCCTGTGGTGACATATAGCAGAATGCGTTAAGCTATTCAGGATTCCCACTTTTACCATAGTTTTCCTGGTTACAGCTTCAGAGACACTTCTTACATCTATATATTGCTGTATATTGGTATGTAGCCCCACCCCCCCAGTATGCTTAGCCTAGGCTGTTTATTATGCAGAATTCTTCTCCCAGAGCATTCTGGGAGACCGGGTGTTCTTTTCACTGGCTTTGGAACTCCCAGGAACATACATTCCGTAGAGATCACCTGGCAGAACTAAAGATGTCGCCAAAATTTCAGAATGTAAATCAGAGAGAGGAAAGATTTGTATCTCACTATAACAAATGATCAATCCATTCGCAGTACTCGTGTGTAGCACATTTTGCACTTCAGGGTCGTAATTTTTGTGTTTCTGCTAATGATCGGCTGATTGTTGTTGTGCCGTCGCTGAGTTCAGATGTGCCCCGACGTCATTCACTCGTCGCTATCCGGCGGGGATCCTTTGCTTTTTACAGGAGCTGATTGAGCGTGTGTATGGGTCTTTATGTTTGTGGACACTGGCAGATCTCACCGGGACACGCCCATTCATCTAGCCACGCCCTCTTTACGCCTCAGGCCTACTCTGTTTGAGTCAGAGCCACATGTCACAAGAACTCTGCATTGCTTTTAAAAAGAGTCTGAAGTGAGAATAAATCTCGCTTCAGACCTCATAGATAGCAGGGGCACGTGTGCCCCTGCTAAACCGCCGCTATCCCGCGGCTTAACGGGGGTCCCTTTACCCCTAAATCCCCTCCGTGCAGCCGGGGAGCGCTTCCGCATTGGGGCAGGGCTAACCGCCGCAGCCCTGCCCCACGCGCGTCTGTCAGACGCGTATCTCCGCCTCTCCCCCGCCCCTCTGTCTTCCTTCACTGAGAGGGGCGGGGGAGAGGCGGCGATGCGCCGCTGATAGACGTGACTGGAGGCAGGGCTGCAGCCGTTAGCCCTGCCTCCAGGAAACGAAAATTTTACGACCAAGTTTGCGACCAAGGTTTGCGGGGGGGGGGGGGGAGGGTTGGGGTTGAAGGGACCCCCATTTAGCGGCGCGATAGCGGCAGTTTAGCAGGAGCACACATGCCCCTGCAAACTATGAGGTCTGAAGCGAGATTTATTCTCGCTTCAGAGTCTCTTTAAAGCAGCAGGGTCAGCCATACTATCCCTGGAAACACATATATAAGTAGATAAATACTTGCTCTACTTACATAACACATGTATTGTACTGTCCACGTTTTGATTTCGGTGAATTTTATGTAGTAAATAGAGAAAACTGTTCCAGGCATTTTCCATCTTTACTTCCTCTGACTGAAACCAATCCTGTCATTTCCTCCCTTACACTTTTTTTTTTTTTTACACAATTTTTGGGGATGTATAATTCATATAAAATTAGATTCTAATAAATTCACCTACTTGTCTGAACCGTAATCACATTAACTGATCTCATCAGCGATCTACGTTTATCCTACGCTTACTGGATCTGCGACTGAGGGTGATACGGAAGCCGCCATATTTCCTGTTAAACAATACCAGTCCCCCATCCCATTGCCTGTGCGGTGTAAAATCTGTGCTGCTCCTGGGCTTCTCCACTGTCACCCTCATGTGTGACACCACACGGGGGCGACAGCGAGGAGGAGTCGCAGCAGCTGGGCGGCTGATATTTTTACACCACACAGGCACCAAGAGGGGGGCGTTTACATTTTGGGAGGGGGCAGCGACTTTTAGGATATCGAACGCTGTTCCACCGCGCACTTGATCGACTACTTTCATCCGAGATCTATACAGCATGTCCAATCGACTCATTCGACCAATTTCAGCCAGGAATCGGTCAAACGGTCAATCGGGCATGCCTGTTGCAGAACCAATTTTTTTTTTTTTTAATGTATTTGTTTTTTTTCCCATTTTGATAAAATGATCGAATCAGATGGTCCATCAAGCTGAGAAATCAGTAGGTGTATGGCCACCTGTAGAGGCAGAGGATCAGCAGGGCAGCCAGGCAATGTGTATTGTTTAAAAGGAAATACATATGTCAGCCTCCATGTCCCTTTCACTTCAGGTTCCTTTAATCTCTGGAGTGACCACTCAGCATTCAGTGAGGACCTGTCTTGTGGCAGCACCCCGCCAGCATTTCGCTAGTGCCTGGCCTGTGTGGGCAGAAGTCAGATGGCAGCAAGTGACCTGTCTGTGTTCAGTGAGGACCTGTCTTGTGGCAGCATTTCGCTAGTGCCTGGCCTGTGTGGGCAGAAGTCAGATGGCAGCAAGTGACCTATCAGTATTCAGTGAGGACCTGTCTTGTGGCAGCATTTCGCTAGTGCCTGGCCTGTGTGCGCAGAAGTCAGTTTAGGTCAGATAGCAGCGAGTGACCTGTCTGTGTTCAGTGAAGACCTGTCTTGTGGCAGCATTTCGCTAGTGCCTGGCCTGTGTGCGCAGAAGTCAGATGGCAGCAAGTGACCTGTCGGTGTTCAGTGAGGACCTGTCTTGTGGCAGCACCCCGCCAGCATTTCGCTAGTGCCTGGCCTGTGTGCGCAGAAGTCAGATGGCAGCGAGTGACCTGTCTGTGTTCAGTGAGGACCTGTCTTGTGGCAGCATTTCGCTAGTGCCTGGCCTGTGTGCGCAGAAGTCAGATGGCAGCGAGTGACCTGTCTGTGTTCAGTGAGGACCTGTCTTGTGGCAGCATTTCGCTAGTGCCTGGCCTGTGTGCGCAGAAGTCAGATGGCAGCAAGTGACCTATCAGTATTCAGTGAGGACCTGTCTTGTGGCAGCATTTCGCTAGTGCCTGGCCTGTGTGCGCAGAAGTCAGTTTAGGTCAGATAGCAGCGAGTGACCTGTCTGTGTTCAGTGAGGACCTGTCTTGTGGCAGCATTTCGCTAGTGCCTGGCCTGTGTGCGCAGAAGTCAGATGGCAGCAAGTGACCTGTCTGTGTTCAGTGAGGACCTGTCTTGCGGTATCACTGTGCACAGCAGAAGTCAGCAGAGGTCACATGGCAGCTCTGGGGTGTCAGCTGTGTTAAGTGCCTGAGATTTATGTTGGGTTGGAGGGGGACATGCTTGGAATACTCTGTCGTCTGGGCTGATGCGGAGGATTAATGGCTGCTGTATCCTCACTGCTCTCTGCAGATTGTAGCCTTGCTCAGCTAGGATGTGTAGCAGCAGAGGACTAGGGGGGGGGGGGGGGGGGGTCACAGAATGTGTGCGCTTTTATTGCCCCCACTCCATAGTACAAAACCTGCTGCTCCTCCCCCTACATAGTACGTAGAGAACAGGTTGCTCCTCCCCACTTTTGTACAGAACAGGCTGCCCCTCCCCACTTTTGTACAGAATAGGCTGTCCCCCCCCCCCCTCCACAGTAGAGAAAAGTCTGCTCCTCCCTCTCCATAGTAGAGAAAAGGCTGCTCCTCCCCACTTTTGTACAGAACAGGCTGCTCCTCCCCCTCCATAGTAGAGAAAAGGCTGCTCCTCCGCCACCATTGCACAGAATAGGGTCCTCCTCCCCCTCCAAACTAAAGAAAAAGCTGCTCCCCCCCCCCCATTGCATAGAATGGGGTGCTCCTCCCCCACCATTGCACAGAATAGGTTGCTCCTCCCCCTCCATAGTAGCGAAAAGACTGCTCCTCCCCACTATTGTACAGAACAGGCTGCTCCTCCCCTCCATAGTACAGAACAGGCTGCTCCTCCCCCTCCATAGTACAGAATAGGCTGCTTCCCCCTCCATAGCACAGGACCTGTTCCCCCCCCCCCCCCCCCATAATACAGAACCTGCTGCTCCTAATACAGAAAATGCTGCACCTCCCCCACAGGGTATAACAGGTTGCTGCTTCTCTTCACCTCTCTATAGCACAGAACATGTAAGGAGCCCAGCACCATGTCTGTACAGCGATGGTCTGTAAACGTTCACCCAGAATTATCGTAAAAGTTTTTTTGAGGTGGATACTCCTCTCCATCTTCAGAAGCGGTTCATCCAGTAAAGCAGTTTTGGGGGTGCGCGTTGTGTTGGACACGTCATATTGGTGGAATTCTGAGGCGCTCGATATCGGCGGTTCTATTTATAGCACGGCGATCTGGAAAATGTAAGAATGAAATGAATAATGGCGATCAGTGAATCTCTGTTATTATGTGTATGCACGGGAGATGCTTCCTGTGCCAAACGCTACACAAAGGGGGGATCATCTGCTAAACGTCTCACTGAAAAACGATCATCTCGCCGCGCACTGATCGTCTCCGTGACATGCGGCCGTATGCCAGAGTACCAGATAAAGGCAGTCACACGGCCTTCTTCCCCCAGGCGTCTGCGCGCGAGACAACAAAGGCGCACTGATTTTTTCTTTTTGTAAGAACATGGAGTACTGTCTTTCTCTGGCCCTCGGCGGCTGTTCTTCTTCCCTGCGTTTTGCGAAGAGACGAGGGTGATTACAGCACTCAGACGATCGATAGAATTCACGCTGCCCCCATAAAATGTCGTTGTTCGGGGGTCAGCGAGGTCAGGGCTTGTGATGCGCTGCTGTAATTGGATGAATTTGCCGCGTCACGGAGCATAACGCTTTGCAAATAAAATAAGCGCCGCGGATAATCGTATTAGCAGAACGGCGGTGACCAGCCTCAGACATTAGTCGGAGGAGATCGCTGGTTCGTGTCACGGTTATTGGGGTGACCCCCTGCCCTCAAGCCGTAGTTTATGGTGTGGGCTTTATTTCTGTAAGAGTATTTTTTATCGCCCCGCCTGGAATAAGAAACCATTTCTTAGTGCTGTCCTATATCACACTTTTATACAACGAATGGAGGATGTTTGTGAAGGGATAACCGCTGGAAAGAACTGGACTGAAAGATGATATTTGGCTGAGCTGTAGTGCTGGCAGCAAAGTAAATCTGAGCAGTAGAGGGGTGAGGTGGGTGGAGTCAGGTGATCTGCTTTCAGAGCTGTAGTGCTGGCAACGAAGTGAATCTTAGCAGTAGAGGGGTGAGGTGGGTGGAGTCAGGTGATCTGCTTTCTGAGCTGTAGTGTTGGCAACAAAGTGAATCTGAGCAGTAGAGGGGCGAGGTGAGTGTAGTCAGGTGATCTTTCTGAGCTGTTGTGCTGGCATCCAAGTGAATCTGAGCAGTAGTGCGGTGGGGGGAGTCAGGTGATCTGCTTTCAGAGCTGTAGTGTTGGCAACAAACTGAATCTAAGCAGTAGAGGGGCGAGGTGAGTGTAGTCAGGTGATCTTTCTGAGCTGTTGTGCTGGCATCCAAGTGAATCTGAGCAGTAGTGCGGTGGGTGGAGTCAGGTGATCTGCTTTCACAACTGTAGTGCTGGCAACAAAATGAATCTGAGCAGTAGAGGGGTGAGGTGGGTGGAGTCAGGTTATCTGCTTTCATCACAGTGAATGGCTAACTTGTGCCCCCTCCAGCTCATTCCATCCTGACTACAGGAGATGAACAATGGGATGTCTGTACATTGAATGCAAATTGTATGCAGTTTGGAATTGGGCCAATCAAAATCTTCAGGAAGTGTCTAGGATTGGCCTACTTCCAAGATCCACGCAATTTCCATGCAAACCGGAAAAAGGGCTCTACGGTAATTTGGAAGCCGGAGGAAGCGACTAGTGTAATATCGGTAAAATTACAGATATTTAATTCCGATAGGTAGAAAATCACCTATATTTTACTAACACCTAACCCCATTTCCTAACCCCTAGCCGGCCTAAAACAGACCATCCGATTTGATCATTTTATCGAATTGAATGAAAATCTGTGCTGCTACAAGCATGCTTGATCATTTGTCCGGAATCGACCAAGCTTGCTGAAAAACGTAGGCCCGATGTGGTCAATCTGGCGTGCGGCGGTAACTGCTTGCAGTATGGAGGCAATTGACCCCCGGCCGCTGTCCCTGTAAATGTTGCCCCCCAGTGCCTGTACAATATACTCTCACCTGCTCCTGACCTCCTCTGAAAGCCGCCAGTCACGTGTGTGTGTGTGTGTGTGTGTACAGTGTGTGTACAGTGTATGTACAGTGTGTGTACAGTGTGTGTACAGTATGTACAGTGTGTGTGTGTACAGTGTGTGTGTGTGTACAGTGTGTGTGTGTGTGTGTACAGTGTGTGTGTGTACAGTGTGTGTGTGTGTGTGTACAGTGTGTGTGTGTGTGTGTGTGTGTGTGTGTACAGTGTGTGTTTACAGTGTGTGTGTGTGTGTGTGTACAGTGTGTGTGTGTGTGTGTACAGTGTGTGTGTGTGTACAGTGTGTGTGTGTGTGTGTACAGTGTGTGTGTGTGTGTGTACAGTGTGTGTGTACAGTGTGTGTGTGTGTACAGTGTGTGTGTGTGTGTGTGTGTGTGTACAGTGTGTGTGTACAGTGTGTGTGTGTGTGTGTACAGTGTGTGTGTACAGTGTGTGTGTGTGTACAGTGTGTGTGTGTGTGTGTGTGTACAGTGTGTGTGTGTGTACAGTGTGTGTGTGTGTGTGTGTACAGTGTGTGTGTGTGTACAGTGTGTGTGTGTGTGTACAGTGTGTGTGTGTGTACAGTGTGTGTGTACAGTGTGTGTGTGTGTACAGTGTGTGTGTACAGTG